>NW_017306354.1:1143032-1147970 GCF_000935625.1 Nanorana parkeri | reverse complement strand
GAGATGAAAAGGGAAGAGAATGGGGATGGAGGTGAGAAAAAGGGAAATTACGTAAGAGAGAAGAGTTGGATGAGAGGGGAAGAGGGAGAGGTGAGGAGAAGGGGAGGTGGAAGTGAGATGAGAGGAGATCCTGATTAGAAGCAAGGGGATGGAAGGAAGAGGAGAGAAGAAGCAAAGGGAGGGGATGAAAGGGAGATGGGAGGAGTGAAGAGTGAATGGAAAAAAAGGAGGATAGAGGGGATGCGTGGGAGGAAGAGGAGAGGATTGTAAAGTAGGAAAAGGAGAAGAAAGGGTATGGGAGGGTGAGGAGAGGGGACAGGAGAAAGGAGAGATATGAGATGAAAAGGAGATGGGATAATGGGAAAGGAGAGCAGAGGAAAGAACAACTTTCTCTCCTACAGATCAAAATACCAGTTATTAAGTGGTGCCAAACCACAATCACAACCTTTACTCACGATAAGAGTATCATATCCGTGCTCCCTCCATCCGTATGTAGACCCAGCAAAGGATTTCATACAACAAGATTTTACTTTATGTCTGTTACTTGGGTTTAGCCCAATTTTGCATCAAAAATAAATTGCATAAGGAAAACAAAGTATAACTAATTCATGTCTTTGCCCAACAACAAACAAAAACGCACTTGCTAAAAACTGATAAAATTCCACTGCTGTGCTAAATACAGAAATATTGGCCAATTGTCTTATAGCTTAGCTTACACTTCAACTTTCATAAGAGCACCAATAGGTAGGAAGTGGCAAATTGTGTAGCTATGAACCTAGAGACAACTCTATGCAATTGCTAGGAAGATAATAAATATTCTGTGTCATGGTAAGTATTGTCATTGAAATAGTTTTTGCTGGGGGGGATGGGGGAGCATCACACACAGCTGGGGCACTGATATCAGGAGATAATCCACTTCAGAGCTGGGGCAGGGAGTGGGGATACGTATCCATCCATGCAGACATGTCAGGTCATTTGTCATCTCTGCACTTGGTCTCCCTAGTCCTAAGGATGATCTCTGAACTGACAAGTCTGAAGCTTCTCCCTTCTTCACCATTGGCTCTCTATGTGTGATCTGGGACTGTAAGAGGAAGACCCATGTGGGGGCCCACCCGCACCGCATGGGTTAAATGCTTGTTTGGCTAGGGGGGATATAAATAAGTACAAATACTAATTCCCTTGCTCCTGTAGGCTTTATCCTCTTCCTGTGACCCCAAAGCCGCTTCACTTTGCCGCCTGACTGGTTGCAGCTCCCTGACATCAACACGTACAATGAAGGATTAGCAGTCCAGTGTATATATATATTAAGCATTACATATTGTGGGGCAATCCCACAGTAGAATTGGGTGTTATGATAACCCAGAGACTCTCAGCCAGAGGGGCTGAGAGGTTTCAGGAAGGAAAGTTTTTTTTCTGGATTCAGCTGGATTCTGGGATCTAGGAACTGGAATTTCAAAGAGAGTTGGGATGGATGAGATCTCGATTCCAGGGTCCATGTTTTGGTAGTAACCAGCACTTAATTACACAGGTGTGCACAACCCTTAATAAAAGGGTGCTGGCTGGGGCAATTAGCTCCTTCTGGGAAATAGGAAAGGGTGGTGTTCAGGAGTCAGGAAGACTCCCCCCCAAAAGACAAAGTGGAGTCAGGTGGGATGTGCTGAAGTACATGAAGACAGCCAGGGACGCTGGGAGAACTGAGAGGCAATGAGAGCTGAGAGCCTGAGGGGCCACCGGGACAAGTGCGGGACAGCCACTTGTCGGTGGGTTATGGGTAAGAATTACTTATGTTAAAAGAGGAAGCCAAGAGGCTGTACCTCTGTCATTTCCAAGCAGTGAATGGATGTTGTACTGAACAACCCCTGCAAAGGAATCCAAGGTGGATGTGTGGCCTTTCTTTTACAGAAAAGTGGGCTACCAAGCTCTTAAAAAGAAAATATTGCGAGTGGACTGTGTCCTTAAAGCTCTCAACATATATGCTAAAATCCCCAAACTTTACAATATATATATAAGATATATCCTCCGGCTGACGTCTCTGGTCATGTGACTTGTGTCACGCTATATGCATTAGTGGCACTGTGTAGGATCATCATCAGACAGCATCCATCTGCAGTAGATCTGTTATTGACAGAAGGGTGGGTAGCTTAGAGGCCTTAACAGGACCCCTGTGGCCCTATACCCCTGTGAGGAACTGCTTAAAAATATATTTTTTTTCCGTTTGACCGTGGCCCTTTAAAACCGCAGGGCGGTATCACAGAAGCGTCTGGAACAAATGCGTTTCTGACCTTGGGCTGCCATGTGTAAAAATGTTGTCTCTTTCTTTATGTAAAGTGGAATGCTGGTCAGAGGGAGATTATTGCATTAAAAAACAAGAAGAGAAAAGAAAAAAAATATTCTCCTTGTTCTCTCATGCCTCATATCTTGTATTCTTCAAGCAGATCGACGCCAGTTGCCATAGCAACTCAGTGCGCGAAAACTCTCACTCAAAGCACCCTGCTTATGTCTGCCACGGAGAAGCAGGCAGATTTCCGAGCAGCGCGGGCATCTCATTGTTCTCAAGTGTGATTTCTGAGTTCGCTGGCTATAGAAGGAGCTGGGCTTTCTGACCATGCCGAGCCTCGATTACCCATGGTGGAGGGTGCGTAGAACACTGGTGAACCCCATGTGGACAGAAATTTTAACTTTAAAAACTCTTTCAGTTATTTGTAATGATGTTTCATCGTACGTAGTTTTTATTTCAATATTTTGTATTACTCAAGGGCTCCTCATGAATTCACATACCTAGTACAAGCTCATATGGATTTACCAACAACTATGATAGCCGATCATGTAGGCCTTCAAGTTGAGGGTAATCTACAGGTCAGGGGTGTTCCGAGGCCGGGTGTCACACGGAACGGAGACCGGGTGACACCCCACCGTGACGTCATCACACATGCGCGTGACATCACCACGCGCGTGCGGGATGATGCGCATGGGCAGTCCTCTGATTGACGCCTGCCGGCGGTGCGGCCATCTTCGTGTTGGAAGCCACCAGAGAGAGGACGGGTGAGGTATGCTGCCGGGTCCCCTCCTCTCTCCTGACACTGTCGGGTTCTTGGTCCATGACCGAGTGCCCAACTTTTTAGAGGGGGTGACACCAAAATGACTGTCAGTCATTTTGGTTTCACCCCTCCAATAGTGTCACCTGGGTGCGGGTCACGCCCCCCGCACCCCCCTTGTGACGCCACTGCTACAGGTGATTTCCATACTTTTTTACCATAGCATTTAAAAACTAGTGAGCCTGAGATTCTGTGGGTGAGAGGGGAGAAAGGAGTAAAGGAAAATGTGGGCATAACTGGAGCGCCCCCCTGACCCCAGATGCCTGTGGTGGACCGCCAAAAGGCACAAAGGGCTGACATTTCACTCTCAGGGGTGGATCCTTAGCCGGGTTGTGGGATATAGAGTCACGTTAAGGACTGTTTAAAGGCTTTATTAAAGAGCAGCCAAACTGAGAAAGAGGGTATAGGGCTTCAGAGCAATAGTACACTCACCAATCCCTTTCAGCTTCCACAGTGTAGCAATACTTTAGTTGCACAGAGGATGACACTGTTAAGAAGAGCAGCATCTGAATAGGGGAAAAGCATGAGATCTTCCCAGGGAGAGACATCAGACTTGTTCCTGAATTCCATGCCATCCTGGCATTCCTGGTACCTCTAGCAGTCTCTCGGGTTCTCCTTCCCAGATGGTTCCTGACCCCACCTGGGTCCACATGTTGCCTCCTCCAGGCTTGGGGCCTAGTCAGCTTTTCCAACCTTGCATATCTTACCCTCAGGCTAGGCCCGGGGGTGGACTGAACTAGAGCACAACGCAATCCAGCACACACCACACTAAGGCCTCATTTAAACTGATAAAAGCAGACCCGTACAGATCCGTGCGGCATGCATGGCCATATCGGGCCGCTCCCGGGAAGGACAGGTGCTGCATCTGATTTGTATGCAGCAGCCTGTTCTCTATGGGAGTACACGGCCTGTCTGTGCTCGGACGCAGATCGGATCCATCCTGTCTGCATACAAGTATGGACACCCGCACGGATGTGCAGTTCAGGTGAGCATACGGCCGCATACTCCCATAGAGAAGAAATGGCTGCTGCATACAAATCACACGCAGCACCTGTCCTTCCTGGGAGTGGCACGATACTGGATCTGTATGGGCCGGCTCTTATCAGTGTGAATGAGGCCTAATTCTCCCCTTAGCTCTGGTCTGGCTCCTTAAAGGAGAACTACGAGGTGAGTGCTTTTCACTCATCCTCATAGTTCTAGCCGACCTGTGACAATGAGACTGTCACAGGTCGGTTCAGTAGATCGGGAAGTGAGTGAACACATACCGGCGTTCGCTCACTTCTTGATCTTGTCACGGCAGAGAGCCGTGACAGGGGAGGGACTGGATTCCCCCCTCCCCGTTCCGATCCCCCAGCACTGACTGGCGGAACGGATGGGGGAGGGGCGGGTGCAGCTGGCTCTGCCTCTAGATAGGCAGAGCCAGCTGTCACTCATGCAACTGGGCGGATCCAGACATAATTGTCGGGATCCGTTTCAGCTGCAGCGTCTCAGTATACCGCGAGCTGCAGCTCGCGGTATACTGAACTTAGGGTGACGGAAGGACGCTAGTTTGTGTCCTCCCGTTACCCTTAGGAGAACTATGGGGAAAAGCCCTGGCCCCATAGTTCTCCTTTGATGAGGCTGCTCTCAGCCACCTGATCAGCCCAGATTGGTCGTTGCCAAAACCTGGCTCCAGGACTGGAGATTTCATGTCCCCCAGAGCTCTAAGAAATCCCCACAGCACCAGATCCCAGCTACAATTAGGAAAACCTGGAAGAATTTGAAAAGCCAGGTTCTTCCTTATAAGATGGTGTACATTCTGGACCCTCTCAGCCCCTCTGGCTGAGAGTCCTGAGTGCCAAAG
>NW_017306354.1:1142332-1142988 GCF_000935625.1 Nanorana parkeri | reverse complement strand
ATATATTCTTTAAATTCTTAAATGCTTTTAATATTATTAATTATTAAATATTTGCCCAGAGTTCTCCCTTAACATTGGCAGGCACCCATGACATTCCCATTAATATGCAGTCAACATCCATTTTTTATCGGTGCCACGGATTGCTGTTGTTTGATCAATAATGCAGAATTATTGAGATGTATTATCTCGGTTATGCAATTATTGTAAAACAGCCAGGCCAGACAAGGCTTGTTACTGTGACAATCTTATGAAATAAATTGTTTGGAAAGCATCCTTTGGGCCAGACTTTGCCTATTTGCTGCACTTCATAAATGTTTATTAATGCTTGTTTTTTTGGCTCATATATTATGCAAGATGGGGTGGGGAGAGACTGTTAAAAAGAAACGCCGGGAACTATCATTGGAAAGGACTGCAGGAGAGAAGTGTAAAATGTTACTTTTACCTCTGCACCATCCTTTCTCCGAAAACTGTGCCTGGCAACAATGGTACCGTTGGCTCAGTGAATCAGGTATATGTACTTTCGGCGTCTGATCCCTGCTATTATCTTAATTGAATGTTTCTGCAAATGGCTGCCCCATAGACTTCTATTTTAGTGAATTGTTCAAGCAATAAACTAGCAGTTACCGAAATAAGAGAGTGCACCAGTGAGACAAGTA
>NW_017306354.1:1102836-1141949 GCF_000935625.1 Nanorana parkeri | reverse complement strand
ATATTAATCGAAGGGTTAGCTGCATGCATTGATTTTTTTTTCTAACCTTTCATACATACCGGTAGGTGCATGCACCAAGTGGACTCTGTTTTGCTTAGCAAACTTATACAGCTATTTGTTTATCTGATTCTTGTAGTAATACCGATGAAACTGATCCAGACATAGTGTTCAACGTTCTTTTACTATAGAAAAATGCTACATGCATAACCCTAGTTAGTTACAGGTAGGACAATACATAAACATAAAGGCTGTTAATACATACTGTGGTATTGTGTGGCAATCCCACGGTAGAATTGGGTGTTGTAGTCACCCAGGACTTCCAGCCAGGAAACAAGTTCTTGTACTGGGAAAGAGCTGACTTTGCCGTTCTCTCCAGGTTTTGTGGATTTGGCATGGGATCCTGGAACCGGGAGATTTCTAAGAGAATTGGGAAGGATGAAATCTCCATTCCTGGGTCCATCATTTAGTAGTGTCCAGCACCTAATGATTGCACACCTGTGCACAGCCCTTATGGAAAGGGTGCTGGCTAGTGTTCTGGGCTCCAGCTGGGAAGAGGAACAGATGGAGTTCAGGAGTCAGGAGGACTTCACCCAGAAGTCAGAGGGGAGCCAGGTGGCTATGTGTGCTGGAGGCGCCTGGGAGACAGACGAGGAGACTTAGAGAGCCAGTGACACAAGAGGGATGTATATAAGGGTCACATGAGAGGTGGGCTGTGGCTCTTTTAAGGAAAACCCTAACGTCAGGGGACTGGGACACGTGGAGTATGTGCGACAACCTGGGCGCTCACAATTGGTGCTAACTTCCCCCAACATCACAATACATACACATGCATACACTCTACCTTTGTCTAGCACATTCAATGGTTTCTATAAGAGGATACAATAAAAAGTCACTTAGCTTCGGTTGCTACCGGTCTACAAATTCCGTATTGAACAGGACTTTGTGACGATTAAGCGTTTGAAGCAAAAATTACTTCTTGTCATTGCTTAGGGTTGCCCCCTCTTGCTCCCAATGTCTCTGGCCTATCCATCTTTATCCTAGTTGCTCCCATTTACTCACATGAGGAACCCATAATTGGTTCAAAGAACAAAATGATATCTTTCTCACAACAGTGATTGAATGGCAACTGAAGTCTCTTTGAAACTGCTATAGTTTTATGTGACGCTCCATTCTGTCTCAGAGAAAAGTTGTTCTGTATATATAATAATTAAGTTCTCTTCCTAAGTCACCACTGGCTCTGACATTCCCAAAGCACCACCTCTGCGTGCAGCCAGTTGGCCATTTTCCTGCAAATCAAAATGGCCATCAGTAAACGTGCAGCAGGAATCCCAATGTTAAGCTTCAATGCTGCCAATGGGACCTGTTCAAGTTAATGACTTGGTGACAGCGGCCACATCTATAAGCGGCAGTCCACATACAGGCCCGGATTCCCCACAAGGCCACCGAGGCCCGACCTCGGGACAGCAGGGCGCAGAGGGGCGGCAGTGGTGCCCTTGTTGGGAAGTTGCCCTCTCTACATTTAGTCCTGCTTTGCACAAGCCGAGCTAAATGTAGAGTGAGGCAGCCGATTGTTCGTTTCCTATTTAAAAAATTAAAACATTATAAAAAAGTAAATAAGATAAATAAAAATCTAAAAAAAATTAAATTGATAAAAATGAAAAAAATAAGAAGAAATAATTAAATAAAAAAATGAAATAAAAAGTGATTAAAAAGTTTTAAAAAAATAAAGAAACCGTAAAAAAAAATTGAAACTAACCCCGCCGTTCTGCCATCTGGTTGCCATTCTCAATTGATGGGAAGGGGGCGGCGTATTGCGGAAATTGGCCTTGGGGCGGCAGGGAGAGTAAATCCAGCCCTGTCCACTTGTCATCATATGTGATACAATTACATGTGATTTGGAATAGATCACTGTCCTTGGATGCACGATAGATGGGTCCAGGGACAGTGATCTATTCCAAACCACATGTAATCATTTTACATATGATTATAGGCAAATTGCCATATACAGATGCGGCTGCTGTCACATAGTCATTAACTTGATCTGGAGGCAGTGGCTGCATTTAAATGGGTGATGTGGGATTCCTGCTGAAGGAACTTGTAGGTTCCTGCCACGGGAATCCTAAAACGCAAAGTGTGATTGAGGCCTAAAAGTTCTTCTTAGCAGTGTAGGGAATACTGTAATCCTTTATATATAGATATTTAATTATACCTAGTGTATGCCCTCAGTTGGTCTCTCATACCAAGATAGCAAGCAATTGAGCTGCAAGTTTGAAAATGACTTGCTAAACTATTGCAGACTTGCCAAGCTTCACAATTTGGTTGCACAATTACAGCAAGTCTGCATTGCAAGTCTCCAGATCAACGTGCTTTGCAAAGTGCTGTACACTCGCAGAGCTCTTGCTAAGACCTGCAGGACTCTTGCTGTAGACTTGCCAAGCAAATTTGTTACAAATTCAAAAAGTGTCGCCTAGAACTTGTGCTGCGAGTGTTCTGCAAGTCTACAAAATTGCCAGTCAGTGTTTTTCCCCATAGTTCTCCTTAGGGTAACGGGAGGACACAAACTAGCGTCCTCCCGTTACCCTAAGCTCAGTATATAGGGAGCTACAGCTCGCGGTATACTGAGACGCCGCAGCCAGAGCGGATGCCGACGTAGAGGACGGGATCCGCACAGCTGCGTGAGTGACAGCTGGCTCTGCCTATCTAGAGGCAGAGCCAGCAGTACCCGCCCCCTCCCCCGTCCGTTCCGCCAGTCAGCGCTGGCGGATCGGAGCGGGGAGGGGGGAAACCTGGTATGTGTTCGCTCACCTCCCGATCTACTGAGCCGACCTGTGACAGTCTCATTGTCACAGGTCGGCTAGAACTATGAGGTGAGTGGAAATCACTCATCTCATAGTTCTCCTTTAAGGTTCAGGGGGCAGTGTTTCCAATATGAATCTAAGTAGCAGAGTATTTGATGCTTGCAACAGACTTCCAGCAGACTTAGTGAGTAATAGACATGTAAGCTGCGGAAAGATTTGGTTCGGATATTTCGTTATTTTGGGATTCGGATTCAATTTGGTTCGGGTATCGGATTCGGACGAAATGCCAATTTTCGTTAGTTTCGGATGAGTTTACGAATTTTTGTTGCAAATACCACAGGAAACCATATACAGATATTAATACTAAAGCTGAATCTCCTAGACCCGAATGACATTCGGGATCCGAATTTCCGAATTGCATTCTGGAGCTCCCGAATGGCATTCGGGAGCTCAAGAATGGCATTCGGGCCTGGGAGCCATATACATATATCACTAAAGCTGAGGCTTCCAGACCCGAATGCTATTTGTGAGCTCCCGAATGCAATTCAGAAATTCGGTTCCCGAATGCCATTTGGGTTTGGGAGCCATATACATATATTACTAAAGCTGAGGCTCCCAGAATGCAATTCGGATCCCAAATGCTATTTGTGTCTAGGAGCCTTAGCTTTAGTATTATACTGTATGTATATACTGTGTATGGCTCCCATGTTGCCATAATGAGAATTTTTATCCAGACCCATTCGTATGCATTAAACCGAAAAACACATCTAATTGGTCAGAAAAGTCACATGTCCGATTCAGTTTCGTTTTTTAAATGAAATTTGGACAGGATCCAAAATTCGAAAATGGAAATTCAGTTTCAGACGCATTCGGATGCATTGAATTTGGAGAATTCGTACAAATTTTGATTCGGAACAAAACAAATCGCACATGTCTAGTGAGTAAGTCAACAGTAAGTGAATTTAAACATGCTTTGGACAAACTTAGTTCTTTTCTTAGACAAAAAAGGGGAAAAAGGCAAATGTTATAGGGTATCAGACTTGTAGTTCCCTCTTTCTTCTATTAGATGTCTCCATCTGTCATTAGCTCCTAATTGGGATTGGTTCATTAGAACTTCTTTGTGTTTGTATGACATTAGGGAAAGCCAAAAATGGCACCAGTGTGTCTTTTGCAACAGACTCTGGCTACCATCTTGGAAGAGTCTGTATTTGATTGGACACAGAGTCTTCTTGAGAATTGGAAGGCTGCCTTATAGGCCGAGGGGATACGTGATGAGCCTTGAGGTATGGAGAGATATGCCTAGTGCAGGAGAAGGTCCTTTTTGAGCTAGGGCAGAAAAAAGATGGTTTGGAACACTTCTGGAGAGGCTTCAAAAACTGTGTTGAATGTAAAGATTCTGCCAGAGGCTTCAGCTGTGCAAGAGAGCAGGATGAGTGGCAGAACAGGTGAGTATTAATGCTTCTTATTTACAGGCTGCTCTTTGAGCGCTGCTTCTTTTTGGGATAGATTTGCTTTATAACTGCAAATTTTTACTTTAAAGGTACACTTCAGTCAAACATGAAAATGCTCAGGTTAGGCTACATGCCTGTCTGCCTGTCCTGTAATCTTAAATCTGATGAAGCCATATCAATTCTGAGTTTGCCTTTTCACATTTTCCTATAGCTTGCGTTTGAAATACCTTTTTCCAAAATTCCCGCTGAGCCTTGTTCTAACAATCGACTTCCTTTTAAAACAGCGATTTGCTGAACTTTGTTCAGATTTACTTTGAGTGCAAAAAAAGATAAAAGGCCTTCCAAACTTTCCTGACACTTTAGAAGGCAGACACCTGCGGCAGAAGTACGACCGTCTCTTTTATTGTGTGTTAAGCCTCCAGAACCGGTCCTGCCTACGTCTAGTCCTGCCAGGCAGCATAGTCTTCAACTGAGTTATCCCACTACAGGGAAGAGAGCAGGAAAATACCTGACTATAAATAAAGCAAGGAGAGCTAATTTCAGCACCCGAAAGCAGCCCAGCTGAGCCGAACGCATATGCTTCGGTTCGGCTGAGCCGTAGTGACAGGCAAAGCGTGAAGAAAGGTTGGCCGAAGCCGACCGATCTCTACCCAGATGACAGCTGGACGGAGCCAGCTGTGATCTCACAGCTGGCTCCGCCCATGTTGTAATGACAGATCAGCATCCCCAAATGACCTGGGGATGCTTATCTGTCATTAAACAATAAGATCACGGCTGGCTACGCCCAGTTGTTATTCATTGGCCGGGACCTGCTAGAAAACTCTGGCAGGTGGCGGCCAATAGAAAACAGTTGGTCGGAGCTAGTGGTGATTAGGGATGGGCTGCACGTTCGACTCGAACATAGCATGTTCTAGCGTTCGCCGAACGCCGAACATTATGGGATGTCCGCGGTCTGTTCGACTGCGGGACATCCCACAATGCACTGCGCCGTCCGAAACGGTAATTGGCTACAGTCTTACAGTCGTGCAAGACTGTGCCAATCAGGGCTCAGTACAAACATAGAGCCATGATTGGTCCGCCCAATTGTTTTTATTTTGCCGGAATCTGTCAGATGCTTTATTATGCGGTGGGAGTTCGTTGTGTGCGTCAGGGTTTTTTTATTTTCTTAAAAATGTTTTTCTTTTTTTTTAATTTTCCTATTTTTGTAACATTTTTAAAATAATTTTTCTACATTTTTTTTATTATTTAACTTTTTTCTATTCTGCTCATTACCTCCCTCCCTGCTATTCGGCCCTTATGAGAATAGGGCGAATGGCAGCAAGTCAGCTGCCGGAGCTTCGGCTCAGCCGATCCAGAAGTTGGATCGACTAAGTCGAACTCCTTCTGCACTTCCACTCAGTTGTTCGGCTGACCGAAGGCAGCCAATGTAGGCTGATTTTAGCTGATGTATGGCTGAAATTAGCCGTAGAAGACTAAAGTGAATAGCCGAACGTTGTTCGGCTCACTTCACTTTGACTCAGTTATTCACTTGGCTGCCTACAACAGCTTTGTGAATAACCTCCTTAGTGTTTGGCACAGTAAGCCTGCAACTATAGGCTACAAATACAAGCCAGTCTTGTGATCCATACACCCTTGCAAAACTGCACAGGCAGGTCAGTGTCCTTACTTGTTTTCACTACAGTTAAGCAATTCACAAGTCACCATCCTGCCCAAAGTTTTTGGATTGGACAACAAATGTTACCAGCACATTGGCAAATCAATCTCTCTTTAAACAATGTCAACTCTCTACAATGGTAGGGGCCAGCACACCCTAGTGTAAAGGTTAAAAGAAATTGAACTTGTATTTCTATAACACTTTTCTTCCTGAGAACTCCAAGCATGTAGAAGGTGAGGCAGCCAACTCGGGCATGCTCGGTTGAGCCAATCAACCTACTGGCATGTCTTTTGAAGTTTTGGAGGAAACCCACGCAAGCAACGGGATAACATGCAGATAGTCCTTGTCAGGACACCAAGGACCCCAGTGCTACAAGACAGAAATTTAACCACTGAAAATTCCATAATTCTAGTAGAATTTAATTAGAAAAAATTGTTTTTGGAAAGTTTTTTTTTTTTAACCTTCTAATAGTTAATGGGATACTGCTCACCGGTGATGAGACAAATTCAGGAGCAGGATGGAAAATGTTTATTGAGCAAACAACATTTTAATAATGATTTTGTTTGGAAAGCTCCACTCATTCCAAAATTGAATGCTAAAGTTTTTTATGACATTCGTTGAGCCTCTGAGGGCATTTTCAAATGTTCTGATGAGATTTTTCATATGAACGTTCATCCAATAATCTAAGAGTGTCCAACCACCTCACAAGCATTATGTTGGATGGAAGTGTAATAGACCAAAAAGAAACAGGGTCTTCCTCATGGTGGCCTTCAAAAGGAAACATGTACATATGTTAGCTTTTTTTATAAAATATGCTGAATATTTTTTTTTAAAAAACAGCCAACAGAACTTAATGGTGGTCATTTATATGTGGGGAATAGAGAACATGGTTGTCATAAGTATGCTGAATATTTTTGCCTTGGTGTGCGTGTTAAAAAAATAGGCAAAAAAAACCAATCCTCATCTCTCTACCTAGGCCCTTTGGAGATGAAAGTGGATGTGGATAGCATGAAGGGGCGCCAGATCCCTCTGAGAATTTGCTTTCCACAGAGAGATTCATCTTCTTGTTTGTCACTGAGCCACTTCTGCCGCTGAAATAATTCTCTTTCAGCTCCGGCGGCATCTGGTGCCTTTATTTTTTTTTTCTCTCTGTCTCTTTTTCTCCCACTGCACAAATCTCAGGAAATATTGTACTCAGTGCTACAAAGCAGCAATTAAAGTTATGAACCCACAAGCAGCAATCAAGCTGCACTTGCTCTTTCTTTCCTGGTGAGCATTCTCCTGATTGTCTGCCATTGTCCTGTGAGGGATCTTTATCTCTCCATTATCTACTCAAGCCACCCATCCTCCCCGCTGCCATCTTATGTCATCCGTCGGCCTCATTTCCCCTTCCAGATGGAACTAAAAGTAAACTGAAAACTTCTCAATGTTTACGTAGTCCTTCCTGTCACCGTGGTCTTGTCTTTCTCTGTGGACTCTCTTTAGCATTGTAATGGAATGCTGTTGTAACACTACAGGTGAACCTTTTTTTGAACGCCTTAGTTCAGTAGGCCCACTGAATTTTCCTTCCCACACCTTTAGTGGACAGTGAAGACCTTTAGCAGGCTATGGGTAAGGAGGCTGCAGTTTTATCCAGCACCTTTGACAGCTTTGACTTAGCCTCATGGTTTTTGACTCCTCCTTTCCAGGCAATCATTCCTCTGCTCTGTTTGCTGTTCTCTCCTCCCTCTGCATGTCTATTAGTTCCTCTGCAAGCTTAAATGTTGCATTTAGAGATATCCATCAAAGTGCGGCCCACAGTTAACTGCATTTGTGGCCCGTCCTTTGGCTTGAATTTGACTTTCCTGTTAGCCAAGTACCTATTTAGATGTCTTGCCACTCATACCTGGTTGGTTAAGCCTTTTTGTGCACGCTTCATCCCATGTGTCCTGTGGTTCTTTCAGTAAACAGTACTGCTGGTATGTGTTATTGGAAGTTTCAGTTGATCTGCGTTCTTTGTAGAGCTATGTTCCAGCTGTAAAGACCACCAAACAAGAGAAAAGAAAATTGGTTATATGTGTTCTGAACTATACAGTGTTTTGTGACACCTCTCACCATTCTCGGCACCTCCTTTCCCCTGCAGTTCTCTTGCTGAATGTCTAGTACCATTACGGTAAATACAGCCCTGAAGTCCAAGTCCTACAACCAGCTAAGGACTCATTCCTGAGATGAAATATCAGCCCACCCTGCCTCTGAAGTCCCCCACATGCTCGTAGGAGGTCAGGGGGTGCTACACATCCTTAAATTTCTTGCTTCTAAGGCTGGCTCACAGATGGCAATTGAGAATATACATCTAAGGAGTACTGAGAATGGTATATATAAAAAAAATCAGTGCACACGCCTCCTTATATTTTCATTTTTCCATTTGTACATGCTCCTAAACAATCAAGCGGAGGCGCATGCTCTATAGAACCCATTATATAAGGATTGCTGATATAGATGGCATTGGCTCAACCAAGGAGCTACATAACAGTTTGTCTTGGTTTGCAGCTTTAGTTTCTTTTGTTCACCACACCGTACTCTGATCAATTATATTCTCTTCTATTTCATAATGATCTGAAGAATTTAAAACCATTTCATACATACCAGACAGTATCCCCAGCATCCTATTCATGCTTCCAAGGCTGGTTCATGATTGGCTAAGAAGAATGTATATCTAAGGAGTGCTGGGGATGCCTTTTTTTAATAAAACATCAACCAAAGGCACGTGCTCTATTGAACCCCTGATATAAGGCTTCTACTGTACAACTGATGGCATTGACTCAACGAAGGATAAGGAGATACATAATGGTTAATCTTTATTTTATCACAAAAGAATATTAATGTATTAGCTTTGCCTAGCGGTGGAAATTTTCTTTAAATAGATATCTGACCATTAACGGCCAATCTGGAATCTGATTTTATAACTGTTCTGTTATTTTCTCAGCTAATTATTTTAAGCCACCTGCTTGGTTTATCCGGGATACAAAAGACATCTCCCTGTAAAACTAATGGTGGTAAAAAAATATATAATCATAGAAAAATATACAAAGGCTTGTAAGAGGACCTGCTGAGTTGCAAGTACGTAGATGGCAGATGAAGAGGCTGCAGCTCTAGAGAAGAACTGATTGGGCACAGCTGAGCTCGAAGGAGAGGTTTTAAATAAAATGGATGCAGATTAGCATATGTGAGCATCTTCATAGCACTCATGGCATCCTGACCGGGCATTGAGATCAAGTACTAATAAGCACTGGCACCTGGGTACTTGAAACATTGCTATCACCAGAACACAAATAGCAAGGACTGGGATTGGTTGGCATTAGGAGATGGAAATTTGGTCACTTTACGTAGGGGAGGGGAAGAGTTTTAGAGGCAGGGACCAGGACCTAGAAGAGGATCCAGATGAATGGCTTTAATAAGCCATATTTCAGCACAAATATAGACACGAGAGCTGATTAAATAGAAAGCAAATGCTGTGCATGGGTGAGGTATCTCTTATGTGCTTGCGTGCTTCATTCAACACTTTCAGTGCTCATTGATGTTCCTTCTTAAAGTGTATGTAGGGCCAAAACTTTTTAGGTTTTAGTTTTGAATAGAGTAGGGGATGATTAAAAACCCTGTTAGGGCTGTCTGTGTCTTGTCAGGGTGATTTCCTTTTACTTCCTCTCACAGATGCATAGTGGGTAGTAGAAGAAAATCTCACCAAAAAGCGAGGGTAACTTCCCTTTTAGACTGTTGTCACTTTGGCATGTTTGCCCATTCGTAGATTTCTCTTCTCCTCCCGTCCCCGGGGTAACTTAAAAATGTTGGATTTCCAATACTAGGGTCACCAAGACAAATAGAGAGGTTGAATTGGTGAATCTGGCAACAGAGATAGGTTTCCAATTAGGAAAAATAAGATCTTAACCAAGTCTACCTGAATGTGCAATTTCTGAAACATTTGGGATTTTGTGCACCGACCCACCCACAGTGAGACAGAAATACGTCTATTATCCACAGTCAACATAGTCCAGTGATACACCAGAGGTAAAGGTATGAGCACTGGAAACATACAACATTTAATATAATTATGGCTGTTAATAAAGGAAAATTATATGAAAATCAGGTCAAAGGCCAATAGACAGCCTTTCACCTGGGCAATGTAGACTAAGGGGGTTATTCACAAAGCTGCTGAAGGCAGCCCAGTAAATAACCGAGCTGTAGTGAAGTGAGCCGAACAATGTTCGGCTATTCACTCCGGCTCAGTACGGCTGATCTCAGCCGTACATCGGCTAAAATCAGCCGTACATCGGCTGCACTTCGGTCATTGACTCAGCCGCTCAACTGATCCGCTCAGCCGCCTTCGGCAGCTGTATGAACTATTGTGAATAGCCTGTACAGCAGCCCTTCGGTTCGACTGAACCGAAGGGCTCCAGCGGCCAAAGAGAGCCGAATGATAGCCGAAGCTACGGCTGGATCCTTCGGCTCCTTTGTGAATTACCCCCCTAACTCTTCTCCCTGCTTAAAGTGTATATAAACCAAAACTGTATTCAAGTTTCCGAAGAAAATAATTTTCTGTGAATCATTTGCAAGGTTTTTTACCTGGAAGAACCTGCCAGTAACAGAAATTCTTGCTGCAGGCTGATAAAGCTAAGCCACTACATCACAATTAGCAGCAGTGTTGTCAGCCTACTGGGAGAGCTCCATCAGTTGGTCATTGGGCTCTCTGTCTAATAGTCAACCCAACAGTTAACTGAAGGCATATGTCAGTGTCAACATGGTGATTAATGGCTTTGTTGATAGAGCTATGGATAAAGTTAGGTTTAGGGTTAGCATTAAGTTTTAGCGTCTTTGTGAAACAAGAACAGTCCTAGAATAGGATAAAGGATCTTTCATAACCCTCAAAAGCCATTTAGAGCCTGTTTCACCTTTCACAAAACACCCAAAAACCTTAAAGTGACACTAAACTCAGGATTACATCTTAAAAATGCATTCAAGTACCTTAACTATTAACACAAATGTATCTTATTTGTGTATCACTCGGCTGTAGATCCTCAAATCATCTCTGAATTGGTGCTGACACTGTCCTTCCTTCTGGAGGATGGCTACTTTTGTTCCCAATGATCCCTGTGTATGTTGTAAAGTAGCTCGCTCCTGTGATGGTCTACAATCTTAATACAAACTAGTAATCTAAACACAAAATTGTAGTCCATCCCGGGAGTGAGCTTGGAGAGGTGACTACTTTACAACACACACAGGGACCATGGGGAACAAAAGTATCCCCCCTCCAGAAGGAAGGACAGTGTCAGCATCAATTCAGAGATGATTTGAGGATCTACACCCTGGCGGGATAAGGTATGCCACCGGGTCCCCTCCTCTTTTCTGCAACTGTCGGGTTCTCTGCCCATGACCGAGTGCCTGACTTTTCAGAGGGGGTGACACCAAACTGACTGTCAGTCATTATGGCGTCACCCCCTTTCGATGGTCGGGTTGCACCCCTCTTGTGACACCACTGCCTTAGATGGTATCACCAGGCTTGTACACCTTTTAGATGGTATCACCAGGCTTGTACACCTTTTAGATGGTATCACCAGGCTTGTACATTTCTGGCAGGAGCAGCTAGGAGCTTAGTTCCTTTAAATGTAAACAAGTGTTTAAAACTGCATCTCCCAAGAGCCCTTTCCCTACACAGGGTGTGCGGGTAGGCTTTCCAGAGTCAAAGCAGCAGCATTGTTAAGCTAGGAAAGGAATCAATATACGCATGTGAACAGGTACAGAGAGGGGCGGGGATAGGTTGAGTTCTGTAAACGAGCAAGCGGGGCCGATAACACTGCTTGTGATTTCAGTGCAACAGAGGCACTGGGTTGTCAGTCCAAACAAAAAGCTTAGAGTTCACTGTATTTCTGGCAGATCAACAGGTATTTCTCTGTACTTGTGTTGCAAAAATACTGATTTTTTGGTTTTTGCCCAGGCGTATTAAAACCTGAAGTTACAATTTTTAGTGGCTAGCATTAGAAGTTTACTGAATGGCCTCCTTGATGCCTGGAGGGAATTGCTCTTTCAAGCTAGAGGTTTTCTTTAATTCATGCGGACTATACAGTAGTCGTGCAGCCGCGGCGTATAGCGGAAAAAAAAACACATCAATCACACTTTTGCTTTCGAACGGAACAAAAGGTTTCGGAAATAACCTGAGAATTTATTTCTCTAATTAAGTGAATAGAGTAAATCTTAAAGGTTAGCGGGTTACAGAAACGCGTCCACCTGGGAGACTGTATGGTAACGACGGTGAAGAATAGATAATAGCGCTCAGTGTTAATAATCCAGCTGTTTTCAGGCTTTAAATCAAAACGCTCAATATCTTCCCGGAATTCAGACAGCATTTTTTTTTCTGCAAACAAAAGATATTTCTTTTAATAAGGGGAAGAAGTCTTAAGAAAGTAGAGTTTTGCGACTTCGCTGTAGACATTAAACTTGATAAAGTTTCAGCATGTACAAGCTGGTATATTAAAGATGGGACACCAACGCCTGATTATCAAATTGTATCCACTCCATTTAAAATTTCAGTACAAATGATTTATTTTCCCAATTTTTAAAAAATAAAATTGGTAGTCCGGGTAACATTGTTGATCTGTCTGAAAGTGTCTCCAAAGGGCAGCGTGCATTTCTACTAATGGTTATCATAAGGGGGGGACATTATCCCCTTCATAGCATTGATAGCAATCTCCCTGTGATAACATTGGGTAGGAGATAAGTATTCTTCATGGAGAAATCAAGTGTCTATTAGACCCCCTAATGTGTCCCCTGCCCTCTGCTACAGCCCTCACTGACCACAGAATAGCTGCAGGCACTCAGCAGCTCCTGGCTTTTAGTTCCAGACACAGATAAATAATGGTATCAAGAGGAAAATAATATAGTGGACATATTTTGTTCAGGGCATGGATAAATAATCTCAAAATATCTGCAATGAATAAAGAATTGTAAACTCCTAGCACATTTGGGTCTCTCGATGAGACCTTGTTTGGTGGACTTTGCCATTGTTTGATGGTACTTTTAGTGCTAGTGTACATTTACACTAAGGCTTTGTTTTGCTTCTGAAATGCAAAGGCTTTGTTGAATGGTCTGGAATCCAGCTTTTGAATTTTGAAAGCTACATGAGTAAAGAAAACACTGGCAATCAATAAAAGCCACTAAGTGAAGAACAGAGGGGTTTGCTTACCAGTCTTTCTGCATAAATACTGTTATCTCTACCACACTGTGCTCCACGCCTTTTCACCACAGCAGGATAATTATTTTTTTCAATGATACAGGCTTTAGTTCTGCACATTTTTCCATCAACATTTCAACAGGTATCTCTGTAACAGCAGTGGGAAAAAAAAAAGTGATGGACAAGAAAGAGCTTCTTTTCCAGCCTGATGACCATTTTGCAGTCCTACACACCTAGTTCTGTCCAATAGCATTAAACAGGCAATAGGCTGGGTTACGGCTGGTGTTCGACCCTGGAAAATACTATTTGCATATTATATGTGTCAAAATTAGAGGTAGGGAGGTGACCAAGCTGTACTTATTAACTGGTTGTGCTCTTTGGCAAGCCTGTAAAAACATTTGGACTGGCTGGACAACATGACCAATCATTTGGCAGACAAAACGACTCCCATATATATCTATTTCAATGGTGTATTTAGCTGCTTGCCTGCACTTCAGCTTCAATTCATCAATGTACATTTTAGCAAGCGGTAAATGGGCTTTTAAACAAAACCTCATTGACCTATGTAGCTGCATCTACTGTGGTATTCTTCATGATCAATTATCATGATCAGTTCACAATAGGAGCAGTGAGGTCTTTTCAGTCAAGGCATCAGCACTCTGCTTTTCCTCCTACCAGAGCACCAGGGGGTGGACCCACCGCCTTAGGCTGTGGGGCGGGCCCAGTGAGATCCGGTTCTGTCTCCCCCATTGAAGGAAGTGATGGTCCAACGGGCTTATAGCACCGCACGTACTGGCTGCAGTCTCTGCCTCCTGTACCGTAGTCTCTGACCCACGCAGTGTCAGCAGTCGCATTTCCCCCTGAGTGGTGCAAAGGTGGGCACGTCTGGGATGTTGTACAGCTCCTGGACTATTGCACTTCTCAGTTGGGAAGATGGCAGTGCAATGATTGAGACAGGCTAACTAACTGATTGACTAATTACAAGATTGAAGATGTGTCTGATACTTATTACAGAAAACACTTTGAGGGTTATTCACAAAGCTGCCGAATGCAGCCGAGTGACTAACCCAGCCGAAGTGAAGTGAGTCTTGTACAGCTGCTTTTAGCCGTACATCGGCTGCCTTCCGTCAGCCAAACAAGCTCTGTATGTTCAGCAGAGCCGAAGTGCAGAAGAAGTTTGATTAAGTCAATCCAGCATATGTGTTCGGCTCGGCTGCCTTCGGCTTCTGTACGGGCTATTGTGAATAGCCCATACAGCAGCCCTTCGGTTCTACTGAACCGGAGGGCTCAGGCGGCCGAAGCGAGCCGGAGGATCAGCCGAAGCTACAGCTGAAGCTACAGCTGGATCCTTTGGCTCTTTAGTGAATAACCCCCTTTGTTCTAAATATCATTATGATCCAGTTATTTATATTCTTCTCTAGGGGTACCAACAAATCTGTCCAGGCAACTTTAGAATATCTTTGTAGAATAAGCAATCATTTATCTCTTTTCACACGTTCTTTACTTATGATATTTCAAAGGCATACGTGTATACATGAGGAATAAATCATTGTTTCAATGAGCTGTAAGGGTACCAACACATTTGTCCATGTCTGTGTATATATATATATATATATATATATATATAGAGTAATTGTTTGTTTACCCATTGGGAAACATGGAAAAAATAGAACAATAATTGAAACACATTTGTACAAAGGACTATTTTGTGACACGTACGTATTTTCTACCTGCCTCCACTTTTGGAGAAGGCGGCTTTAACATCACTTTGGTTAAAGTTTATATTATTTAATAGGCACTTAAAAGTCAAGTGCATCCTATTTGTGCCTCATTTCCATACGGAAATCGGTTTTATTAATCTCTTGGTCGCTTTGTGCTCGCAATCCTTAGATGTCGCATTACTCCGTGCGGGATGATGTATGGCGGAGGGACCGAACGGGGATATTTGATCAATGCAATTAAAGCATAATCTCTAATGGACAGAACATTAAGTGGCTGTTACACGCTGATTAATTGACGGTAGGAGGTGAAGCTAAAGGTTTGTTCCCTGGAGAAGTGTAGAGTACGAAGGACTGATAGCGGCCACTGCGATGAGGTAAAAATTAAAAGCTTCACGCAGAGTTGCTTTGAAGTGGAATACAACTTATCCTTGGATTTGGCAGATGGAATTCCATATGTACCGGCAGAGAAATTTCAATGCAAGCAATGGCCACTTTATTGGGCACACCCACTCATTCAGGCTGAACCCTGGGCACCGGCATTTAACTTTATTCCTCAATAGCCCCAAAGGGAATAAATCCACTTTGTGTGCACCAAATGTTACATAGTTACATAGTATTTGAGGTTGAATAAAGACATTAGTCCATCAAGTCCAACCTATTAGGATCTCATTCTAGGAGTACCCGTACCCCTGTATATTACGGTCCCTTAAGAAATCGTCCAAAAGTTTCTTGAACAATTCCACATTATTTGCTGAAATCACCGCCTGTGGCAGTGAGTTCCAGACCCTAACTGATCTTACTGTGAAGAACCCCCTTCGCCCCTTGTGCTGGAATTTTTTTTCCACCAATTTTAGGTGGTGGCCTCTAGTTTTTGTAATGGAGTTAATTTTAAACAGTTTATCGCTAATGTTGCTACCACCATTGAACATTTTGTACATGGAGATCATATCCCCCCTTAATCTCCTCACCTCCAATGTGAACATGTTTAAATTTAGTAGCCTTGTCTCGTAGCTCTGGTCCTCCATACCCCTAATTAGTTTGGTTGCCCTCCGCTGGACTTTTTCCAACTCAAGGACATCTTTTCTTAGTACTGGTGACCAGAACTGGACCGCGTACTCCAGATGAGGTCGAACCAATGATCTATAAAGTGGCAAAATTATAGACTTGTCCCTGCAATACATCCCCTTTTTAATACAGGACAAGACCCTGCTAGCTTTGTTTACAGCAGCCTGGCACTGCAAACTACCTTTCAGTTTGTGGTCTACAATGACCCCCAAATCCTTCTCCATTTCTGACTTCCCCAGCGGCATACCCATAATTGTATAACCCATTTGTTTATTTTTAATTCCAAAGTGCATTACTTTGCATTTATCGACATTAAACCTCATCTGCCACATTAATGCCCACTCCCCTCAAACCCAAATATTACCAAGTAAAAGTAGCAGTTACATCAATATTAACATAGCCAGAGAGCAGTGCTGTGGTGGGGGCCCAACAGCCTCCACCCAATACATGCTGCCTGCAGAAAACGACCGGAAGGGGTCGGAAACAAGACCAGCCAACCTACTCAAGAAGAGAGAGCAGCAGTTACCGATCTTTGTTACAGGAGGGGGCGCAGACAAGACCAGTCACCCTACACAAGAAGAGAGAGCAGCAGTGAGTGGTCTTTATTACAGGAGGGGGCGGAAACAAGATCAGCCACCCAGCACAAGGAGAGAGAGCAGCAATGAGCGTTCTTTATTACAGGAGGGGGTGGAGACAAGACCAGTCGCCCTGCACAAGGAGAGAGAGAGAGAGCAGCACTAACCGCCTGCAGCAGACTGATCACTAGATGAGAGGAGACTGATAAAATGCTTCCTTCTGGCTTTTTAATGCTAAAAGATGGATAATTCAACTCAACTTTTTTTCTTGCAGACTTGTAAAGTTACTGAAAGGTCCACTTTAAGCTGAACACATTCTCTTAGGCCCCTTACAGACGGGCGGTCTGATCAGATCCGCCTGTCATATTTCCAGGTTGATCTGATCGGAAGCTCAATGTTAGTGTAAAGGAAGTCAGGTCTAAATGGACGTCCGTCCCTTTACATCCACTTACCCCTCACTCCGTCCAGGTTCGGAAAACAAAATGGAACAGAGTTCCGTTTTGGCAGACCTGATCGTGATGGATTGAGGGTAATTGGATTTAAGCATTCATGTGTTCGCTTATGTATGACTCCCTATAGAACTAACATGGATCTGGCAAGTGGGTCTGGTGTCACCCCCTCTAAAAAGTTGGGCACCTGGTCATGGACAGTGTCTGGAGAGAGGTGGGGACCCGGCTGTATACCTCATCCCGCCGGGTGAACGTCCCCTCCTCTCTCTGCCGGCGTCCATCACTAAGATGGCCACACATGCGCGATGACGTCACGGCAGGGTGCCTCCCCGTCTCCGCTCCGGGTGACACCCGGCCTCGAGTTACCCCTGCATGGATGTCACAATGGTGACATGCATTCTGCTCCAATCAGCAGGGGATCCACGCACAGATCGTCTGCTGATTGGAACTGACAGGCGCCGATGCGGAAGCGGCCCAACACTGTCAAAACATACTTTAATTAAAAATATAGTTTCCCTTTAAATATTTAGTTTAACAAACCGAAAAAAGACAAAACACTTCTAAAACTTTACAAGTCGGCGAGCGTTATGCTAGTGTGTGAAAAATAAATGAAACCATTTGCTAACGCAGCTGTTAAGAGTTCAGAGCTTCGGCGCCTTCCGCGAAGATAAAACAGCAGTCCGACCACAAACAACATTAAGCCTGTCATCCTATAAGAAATAGAAAACGTTTCACGAATTGTTTAGGTCAACACTACAGAAAAAGATCATTAATAAAAGCGAGGAGGGATTATATCATTCCGGGAGAGAAGAATTAATCCCTAACTGTGCGAGCTGCATTGATGTCTGCGTAACAAATCCCCACCAGCAAACCCTATCCATCACCCTAATGAGCAATAAAATTCAATCCTTAATTGATGAAAACATTTTTAATCAAAAGTATGAAGCATTTCGTACCCTTGAGTCAGAGTAGAAGCTTTTCATCTTTAGCCAATGTTTCCACGTGCAGCGAACAGTCAAGATTTTCCTGATATACGGGTTTGTGAGATAGCGTAGTTAGATGGAGGCTTCCTTCTTGTGCCGAGGGCAGAACTTCGGTGCTCAGGTGTCAAATTTGTTTCTGTAATTGTACTTTTTTGGGGGCTCTTTTTTTATCTTGTTTGTAAGGATTTGCTGTAGAACTTTTTTATTTCATCATTTATATAGCGGTTTGAAAAACGGTAGAGGTGGAGGAAAATACATTAAGGCTCTGGGATATGTCCTTCCTGGATCCAAAGCTTGCTAGCTTGCTTAGGCCGTGGTAACATATGGTAAAATGATGATACAATTGGTGTTCCAGCATCCAGGGGCCTAGCGTGTGGGGGGGGGGACAATGGGGGCGGTTGCCCCAGGTGCCACATTTTTAGGGGGCGGTTAGCAGCGGGACATCCCATTCCTCCATAAACAGAATGTGTGCACCTGGGAATGTCTTCCCCAGAAGTATGGCAGCTTGCACAGCAGCAGTGAGGAGGAAGAGGATGGGGAGACGAGGACGGTGGAGGTGAAGAGGCCGCTCCCCCCCGCATGCAACCTCCCCGGGCGTGCTGCGCTCTTGCAGACTGTCAGCCGCCTGGCCTTCCTCTCTAATCATTCTAGCTCCACCATTAACTGGCAGTAGAGGCTCGTCCAACCTCCGTAGGAGGTGACTCTGGAAGGGGGATGGGAGGGGCACAGGAATTAGGTGGGATGGTACTAATCAGAGAGGAGGTAGGGATGTGAGAAGGGGGTACCGCTCAGAGAGGAAGTGGGGGATGTAAAAGGGTGTACTGATCAAAGAGGAGGCTAAGGATAGTAAAGGGGAATACTAATCAGGGAGTAGGTGTGGGATGGTAGAGAGAGGTACTGTTTAGAGAGAAGGTGGGGATGGCAGAAGAGGAGTGACTTATCAGAGAGGAGGATGGAAGTGGGGGGTACTGATCAGAGAGGTACGTGGGGGTACTGATTAGAGAGGAGGTGGGTGATGGGATAGAGGGATACTAATCAGTGGAGTGCGAACGGTCCACCAGGTAGGGGGGACGCAATACTTGCCTTGCCCTGGGCACTGACAACCTGTGCTACACCACTGATTACTGCAAGGCACGTTAGGGCACCTACACACCTGCACTTTCACATTGTGGTGTATTGCAATTGTTATGCAATTATGTGTATGGCGTTAAGGGTACCTATTAATTTTGAATGGGCTGCCGAGGGATGGCAAACATGGACTTGTAACACTCACACAGTACATGCGTTGTATTGTACTGCAGCACAGGTCAGTGGGCACCCACTGTATTAGTGTGTTGGGATGGGATTTTAAATTAATGTAGTAATTGTAGTCATGATGAGTGGTACTGCAACACATGTTCTGGAGACAGATGCCAGTTTTCCATGGAGGCAGTCATCAATGTAAATTTAACAGTAGTTCTAAGCTACCCCACTCTATTTCAAAACTTGTTTTGGCTGAGGTTCCATTGTCGGCCACATTGGCTATTGCATAGTGAGCCCCACTAGCTGGTCCACATGGACAGAAAAAAAAACACTCAGTGCTTGTAAACCATCAGATCTAAAATGTTAGCAGTCCACTTTAATGGTGTGTGACCCTTGACTGAATTTCATTTAATAGATGTAATATGGCCTATTCCCATACTGACCGGTTTTGGTCAGGTCAGAGAATAATCTGTGTCATTATACTGCTGTGAGAATCAGAGATGTTGGGATGGATTTTTCTGGGTGATCTTTCTTGATCCCTTAGTTCCATGTTGGAGTTTGCCCTGGATCGGGGAAGTCTGTTGCAATCAGATGATAATATGGACCATTGAATCGATGCAAGGTGAACAACTCTACTTAGTCAAAGGATAGAGTGGTTTGAACTGCTTTTCAGGTTTCTTCCATGTTGGAGCACAAAATGTCATATTTGTCGGATGCTCTATATGGCCAAACGTTTTTAGATACCTGGCCATCTCACCTTTTTGAACTTGTTGAGTTCCAAAACCATGTCCCCCAATTTATTGTAGCTATAACATCCTCCAGTCTTTTAAGAAGATTTCCCTCAATTTCCCACCTTAACTCAATCATTTTGTAAGGGGTGTCCACATATTTTTGGCCAAAAGGTAGGTGTGATGGTCAGGACATCACTATAAAGGCATCTAAGTGACCGTCCCCGGTTGCTGAAAGCTCTTAGCAACCTGTGAGGCTCTGACCGACATCCTGCCCAGCTCACTGACGTCACTGGTAGTCAGGAGCTGAGCTGGATGCTCTGGCTGGCATCCTGCACAGTTTCTGGCAACCAGTGACGTTAGTGAGCTGGGCAGGATGCTGGACATAAGCACCGCCCCCCAGACCTGCACCACCAGCACCCCCACCACACAGCCCCTGGACCTGCAACTCCAGCACACACAGCCCCCTAGCCTCAGGCAGTGAGAGATATAGGGACTGGCAACTAGTGACGTTAGGAGCTGGGCAGGATATTGGACATAAGCACCGCCCCCCCAGACCTGCACCGACAGCACCCCCGCCACACACACCCAGACCTGCACCACCAGCGAAACTGCAGCTCTGCCACCCAGCACTGAGCATCACCCCCCTGGACCTGTACCTCCAGCACACACAGACGCACGGCCTCAGGCAGTGAGAGATATAGGGACATCCCTAGTGTACACATACTTTTAGCCATATAGTGTATATAAAGATGGCATAGCAAAGAGCCACATTTACAGTGGAGATAAGCTCATCCAGACCTCGGTCAGAAAGAGGTCTCCAGTCAGTAAGAGACGGTAAGCATTAAATAGCTACCTGCACCTTGTTCAGACCTTACATCTTAGCCTTCCAGCACCAACTTACTTTGCAGCTCTCTGCGTTCAGTCACATAATGTCCCAGAGCTGTAAATAAATTCAGTTCTAAAAAAGGAGCTGTGAACAGGGAGCCGGCTGATATCTACTGTCTGCAGGTATCACTCTGATTGATGTCTCCAACAAGATGCACAGTCTAAGGTGGTTTTGTGCTTTTTTTTTCATTATTCAGATAGTACTTTCCCTTTAACGACCACAACAAGCATTGTTTAAGCCAATCAAAGTCAAATGCTGAATTATTAGTCTAAGAGCGTAAGTCACCTTCCTTCTTTCAAATAATGTTTCACGGTGATAAGCAAGCATTCTCCTTAGCTCCTGGACACTTCCAAACAAAACCTGGGGTAGGAGAGCACATCTGTCATCGTCCTTTGATCTCTTCCCGCAGACTTTTCCTTGACCGTATATCCAAGGCAGAGACTAAGACGCAGCAGGTGACTGATGGCTTATACATATCAAAGATGAAATCTGGGACCCCGCTGTGATCGCTCGGGGCCCCAAGTGGAAGACAGAGCGAGTTCAAGGCATTTACACACTTTGCAATCTTTCTAAAGTCTGCTTTTACTGGCTTTTCAATGCATATCTGGTATAGACATTTCTGTGTTACATTTTTGGTAACGGCTCTTGGTATCTTACAACATATTTCTCACCTGGTCCCCTTCCTGTCTACTCTGAACTCTGGTTGTGTCACGGATCGGGACTCACGGTTATGAACTGGAGTCCGGTATGTGGACCATTTCCATGCACTGGCAGGGACCCTCAGAGAAAAGGGTCCAAGCCGTGTAGGCTGACGACTCCCAGAGCTGGAGTACAAGCTGGGGAACAGAGCGGGGAACTGAATGAGGTAGTGGAAGTCAGCTAAAGCTGGAAGTTCAAATACAAGGCAGGGTGCTGCAATGCTGAGTAGGTGGCAAGGTATGCTGAGTAGGTGGCATAGTATGCTGAGTAGGTGTCAGGGGTCCCCCAGGATGTGGAATCTAAGAGCCAGCCGGTATTCGCCAGAGCTCCTGATGGTGGAGATGGGTTTGGCTGCGTGCTGACCCCAGGTCACAATCCCTAGGTGCGCCCAACTCACCTAACAGGTACAGGTTACAAATCAAAGGTTAGGGACAGGCTGAAGACTTCCAGGGACCAAGCAAGTACAGCGTAGACTGTAGGCAGGGCTTTCCATGGACAAAAGAGAAAGCACAGGGCAGCCGGTAGAGAGGCATTTCCAAGGACAAAAGGGAAGCACAGGGCAGCCGGTAGACAGGGATTTCCAAGGACAAAGGGGAAGCACAGGGCAGCCAGTAGACAAGGATTTCCAAGGACAAGCCAAAGGTTCGGTACACGGGAAAACTTCCAGGAATTCAGGGTAAATCACAAATGGGGGATTCGGCAACTAGCTTAGGAAAGCGTTGCTCGGGCCGCGTGCCGTTCGCTGCCCTGGGTTTAAATAGAGACAGGAAGAGGGAGGATCCACAGGATTGG
This sequence comes from Nanorana parkeri, assembly GCF_000935625.1. Classification (NCBI taxonomy): domain Eukaryota; kingdom Metazoa; phylum Chordata; class Amphibia; order Anura; family Dicroglossidae; genus Nanorana; species Nanorana parkeri. The sequence goes on along the minus strand of NW_017306354.1, from coordinate 1,119,702 downwards.
CCACAAGCGGACTGCACTGATTGGCTGAGAAGCTGCATAAGAAACAGCAGGAGGGGTCGGCCGACACCTAAAGCTTGCAGACAGGTGCAAGTGTGAGTCAGGTTTAGAGCACATGCCTGGGGGACTACAACCCCCAGCACAGCCCTGCATGCCCGCAGAACCAGGGGTAGGAGATATGTATATACTTGAACTACAAGTAACGGCTCAGCTGCAAGTCTGCAGCTGAACGGTGACAGGTTGGCTATCATGCTTTGTATTGATGACCTGGGGCAAATCATGTTTGATCTGAGTGGTCATGATATAGATGGCCTTATTTTGACTCTAGGGGGAAGCTGTCTTCTCCATTGGGCCACTGTGACTGTGATCCATGGGTAATATGCAATCAAAATGGATAGGCTGTGTTCCATACACTTCAAGCAAACTAATTGTTTGCTTGAAGTGACGTGTCTCAAGAAGTTCCTCACAGTCCAAAATCAGATTTAAACCTGCCTTCAGATCTTATTGGTGACTGTTGGAAAGCTGCTGCAATTATGACTGTAACCAGTCAAGATGGTAATGGACTCATGGCTGAGCCCTTCTTGTTTTTTTTGGACAACAGGAACACAGATACAGGAAATTACATCAGGAAGAGCAGGAAGAATATAGGAAGAACAGTACATTAAACAAGGGTAAACCTAACTCCTAGAGGAAGAATCACTAATCACAATATATGACAATGGTTGTTGCACCCATGATTGTATAAACAACAGCGTCCTAATGATGACACTGTTATGTCGAGAGAAAGTTATCCATTACAGACTCGCCCACCTCTCTGGCTTAGTGGATTGTGAAGAAATCCCTTCTATTTACTTACCATGTATGGGATGCATCTGCATTCTTCTTCTTCTCTCAGGCTATCTGCTACAACTCAGAACATTGAATTATTCTGATTATGTAACAAACATGTTGCTGCAATTTTAATCCTCCGTTTTAATAAATCACGACAGACCAAAAAGCCGAGTGCTTGAGATGGAAACCCAAACAGAAATGAACAATACATAAAAAAAAAAAGATTGCCATCAAATGAAAATAACTGAAAGTGGCAAATTGTCCTCTTGAGAGACAATATACCGCTATGTACTGCACAACTCAGGCGACGTTTCCACTGCAGGACATTTTTGGTAAACACATTAAAACATGAGCTGTGTTGTACATTCTATCTGAGGATGATATCATCTAATTTTACCCATTATCCTGAGTATCTGAAGTGATATGTGTACCATGATATCGGGGCAAACATAGACCAATAAGTGGAGTAATGTGAACCGCTCAGATATTGTCTAAAATTTGTGCAAACTTGGTCAACCTAAATTGTATCTAAACCCAAAAACTTGCTATAAAAAATGACTTAAAGTGACACTAAACTCAGAAGTTAAATCTTAAAAATACATTCAAGTGCCTTAACCATAAACAATACTGTATCTTATTTGTGTGTCACTCGGCTGTAGATCCTCCAAATCATCTCTGAATTGGTGCCGACACTGTCCTTCCTTCTGGAGGGGGGCTACTTTTGTTCCCCATGGTCCCTGTGTGTGTTGTCAAGTAGTCACCGTTCCAAGCTCACTCCTGTGATGGACTACAATCTCATGTTTAGATTACTGCTTTGAATTGAGATTGTAGTCCATCACAGGAGTGAGCTTGGAGCGGTGACAACTTTACAACACACACAGGGACCATGGGGAACAGAAGTAGTCCCCCTTCAGAAGGAAGGACAGTGTCCTTCCAAATCAGATGTCATTTAAATCCACTTTAAAATCCAGTAGGGTCTGACATAGCAGAGCATATTTTTGAGTCAAGATGCCTTTTTTTGGATTGAAGTCTGTTTTGAAGGAAGACTTTTTGAAAATATTTTTGTATCAGGTATCTTTCTGGAAAAGGTATTTTCAATGGAGGCTTAAAGGAGAACTATGAGGGGAGGGGGGGGTGCTTTTCACTCACCCCATAGTTCTAGCCGACCTGTGACAATGAAACTGTCACAGGTCGGCTCAGTAGATCGGGAAGTGAGCGAACACATACCGGCGTTCGCTCACTTCTCCATCCTGTCACGTCACAGAGCCGTGACAGTGGAGGGACTGGATTCCCCCCTCCCCACTCCGATCCTCCAGCGCTGACTGGCGGAACGGACGGGGGAGGGGCGGGTACAGCTAGCTCTGCCTCTAGATAGGCAGAGCCAGCTGTCACTCACGCAGCTGGGCAGATCCAGACATAATTGTCGGGATCCGTTTCAGCTGCGGCGTCTCAGTATACCGCGAGCTGTAGCTCGCGGTATACTGAGCTTAGGGTGACGGGAGGAAGCTAGTTTTTGTCCTCCTGTTACCCTTAGGAGAACTATGTGTAAAAGCCCTAACCCCATAGTTCTCCTGTAAAGAGATGCAGTCAACATGCCCATTTAGGGCATACACTGACATTGTAAAGTCCCCCGCGTGAGTTATGCTCACCTTACTTGGTGGTGAGGGGTATGGGGGAGCATGTGACCTCCAACTATGTGGCATTGCTCATGTCTAGCAGGAAATAGTTAGGCCCGAGCACTGTCACATGACTGGTCTTGTGAAATCATCATTATCGTCTGACACCAGCCAAATGGGGTAAGGTGACAGTGCGTCTTTAAATATTTGTTGCCACGACACCAGACTTTATTAAATAAAAGTCACTGAGACCTTTTGTTTTTAATGAATTTCAATCAGTAAAGTTTTCTTCAGTGGAACTCAGATATTGACAGTCGTATGGATGGAACCCGCCCTTTTGTGGACAGAGCATCCTCTGATACGGAGGTCCTGTGACCAAATGATATGCAGTCTTGACACTTTTTGAAGTTTTCCTGGATCAGAATGTATTTTTGGATCAGGACTTTTGGATAAGGACATTTTCTTGATCTAGCCGACAAACAAACAAAGCTTCCAGTGATTGATTGTACTGATTACAAAGTTATTAAGATTGCTTTCAGAGCCAAGGTCACGGGAACATTCAGTTACATCCTAATGCAGCTCCTCGCAGGAGATGAATTGATAGCGTGTGATTCATTAGTTTAATCATTTTATGATCAAAATCTGAAAGAAACACAGCAAGCCATCATCAGAAAAGTGTTTTTTTTTTTTTTTAAATGACTATTTTTGTATGTTTTTTTGACCAGTTTTCATAAGATATTCAATCTCTCTTCCACACGCTCGCTCATTGGGATGGCTGTGATTGAGGGAAAGCAAAATAGATGACATAAAGCATAGTATTAAAGTGAATGTATAGGCAGACAATTAGAGTGTATGTAAGCCCTAATGTATGTACCCGGCCTTAAGGAAGAACCTAGGGCCGGATTTCCCACAAGACCAACCAAGGCCCGGCCTTGGGGCAGCAGGGGTGTGGATTTCCTATCTCCCGATGCCCGGGACATGCAGTTCCGGGCGCCGGGCAGGTAGTTGCCTTCTACATTTAACCCTGCTTTGGGCAAGCAGAACTAAATGTACAGCGGGGAAGCCGCCGCTTGTTTTGTACAAGTGATCCCGGTGATGTCGCCGAGATCACTTGTATGCAGCCTGCAGGTCTGCCATTCTCCATGGGGGGGAGGTTTGGCGGGTAGGGGGGCGCATTGAGGACCTAGCTTTTGGGCAGCAGAGAGAGTAAATACGACCCTGGAAGAACCCCAGGATTTAAAAAAGTTAACCCTTTCAATGAGACTACACCCACACTGTATCATCACCTCTAATATAGGCCTAATAGACATGAGGACACCGAAGGACATACCAAGGTCGGAGAAGAGGAGTAGAGAGGTGAGGGGTCACTGCCGCAGGACCGAGGACCAGGTGAGTATATCTTCTTTATTCCATCCCCTAGAGAACAATTAGCAGTGGACTCTTGCAGTGAGAGTTCATCTTTACATGGAGTGTCCCTAGCTAGCATAATTTCAGCTAGACTGTAATCAGTCTGAGCTTTCTTTAAATTTTCTGTGCTTGGTAGGCTTTTTCCAAGCTCAGGGCATTGATTGCTTCTGCTTTCTCTTGTTGAGATGTCTCCAGTTCTTTGGTAACAAGGTAACAATGTATGCGTTAGGAATATGTATCTGCCCCATCCATTTACTTAAGGTTTTGACCCAGTAATATAAGCTAAGAGAAGGTGGTAAATGTTTGGTGAACACCTTCTGGACCTTTGTTTTCAAGGACTTGGTCCAGTCGTGGGCCTGTGCTTAAGTCTCAATGGGATCTTAGCTGCCCTGCTAGCAGGTATAACCAGGGGAAGCCTAACAGGAGGTTGGATGAATTTGCCAATCACCTTTTAGACAGTCTTTTTTTGCTAAAGGGTGTCCAAGGAAGATCTAGGTAGAAGCAGCTAGGCTGGACATTGAAAGATCTCCCTTTTCACCAACCAAGGTTCCTGTGGCTGCTCAGATCGGGTCAAGGGCCTAAAATTTATTTAGAGACAGTAGACGTTCTATTTCTATTGTCCTTCAAAAATAGGCTCTTATAGAGGCATCTGCTTGGCTGCTTCTAAAGGACCAACAGCATTAATTACTAGGAGAAAACATATGCTAACTTTTTGGGTGTATCCTGTAATCCCTAACCATAGCAAGAATAAAGTTACTGGCATCCAGATTTTTTCTTTCACCCCACAAGTCCAGGATTCTTCCCTGAGATGGAAATGTTAGCTTAAGTGCTTTAGGAAATCACCAAGTGTTCATTTATTGAGAACAGTGTCCATTAAACAAGCACTTTCGGGGGCATGCAGGGTCCCTTCATCAGGCTTAGCATTGATGTCAATGATAAAGCCTGATGAAGGGACCCTGCATGGCCCCGAAAGCGCTTGTTTCATGACACTGTTCTGAATAAATAAACACTTGGTGATTCTTAAAGGACTTTGGTGTGCTGGTGACATCTTCTTAGTACTATTGCCTGGTGGCCCCATCCGCAGTCACTACGAGCACCCCCCAACATTTGGGAAATCCTGACAAGGTATCCATACATTGGAAATTACAGCTTGCCTCACCACCCTGGGGGTCATTCAATCCTTTTTTGTGAATCTGTTTGATACGTACCTGATTGGAGACCGAGTTAAATGGGGGGCTACTCTTGCACCACCAGTCTCCCCTGGAGATGGTAACAGGTGAGAGGAAGACTCAGGGAGGCACGAGTGCTAAAGAGGTGGCCTGCGGTTTGAGCGTGTTGAACAGGTTAATGCGTCCACAGGAACTGATGTTGTGGGAACTCGAGGTACCATGCATTGCAAGATCAGAGTGGAGTTGAGCTGGTAAGTAGGGTTGAGGTCTCAAGCCAGGATCAGAAGGATCAGATATGCAGATGAGGTGCCGACTCGATGGTCAGAAGCAAGATCAGGGTCACAGGCCGGAGTCATAAACGGGTAAATCTGGAGCTCAGGTGAGGTACCAAATCAGGAGCTGAAAAGCAGAGTCAAAGTCATCAGCCAGGGTCAGGTAAACAGAATCACAGGAAATGGATAGAATGGGAACAAGGGCAAACTGAAGACGAGGCAGCAACTAGCTCTGTGGTCACATTGATTGTTGTAGGCCATCTGTCATCACTGACATGCAGGTGTGCACGCTAATGTTTGTGCTTAACATTTCCATTACATTTGCGCATAATTATGCGCACACTTTCGTGCACATCTTCATGCGCAGTTCTGCGTAAACGGATACCGCCATGCATGCAACCCTTAGCTACAGCATGTTTAATCCTGAGGACAGGGCCGCGTGTGTGTACCTGTCCTGGCCTCTTGGTAAGTACCTTACAATTTTTTTAACATTTGTTCCCTGAAGATCCTACAAGTAACAACCCTTCCTGTTCCTGTTGTTCTGAATTGAGAAAGCTAGTCGGATGACCAGCAAAACATCCTCTTCAAGAAAAATGCAGCAATTTCAGTTGCTTTGATTTACTGTTTACAAATATACTTCCTGTTGTAGGCTGACAAGGCTAAGCCAAATGCCTTGCAATTAGCAGTAGCATTGTCAAGCTTGCAATGCTTCTTCTGGATTTAACATGTCCTCCTTACCATCTTGTCTTGAATTGTATTGTGATTGTAATGTCTTCCTTATATTGTGAAGCGCTGTGCAAACTGTTGGTGCTATATAAATCCTGTATTATAATAATAATAATAATAATAATAATAATAATGTCAATAAAATACTGACTTACTTTATTTTATGCAGGATTGACTTGCTGAAACCTTAGACTGGAATTCTGTGTTTACTTCAAAGGCGGGAATACCCCCTTCCAGCAGAAACCCCCATTGGAGTTTACATAGAACGAGAAAAGAATGATGAGATTCCGGTGAAATGTAACTGCTTCATTCTTGTCATAATGTATTTTTATTTTAACTCTTAATACAAATTATTAATAATATTAAATTTAAAATAATAATGTATTTTTTATTTAATTATTGAATACAGAATCTGCTACATTGATAGTAACAGCTGCAATTAAAAGGTAGGCGGAGATTTACTCCACTGTTTCCTGCTGGACTATTTAATCAGTCGACAGCTAGATGTGTATTATGATTATGATTAGGCAATTTGTGTGAAACGCATCAAGATCTTTTCTTTGATGTCTGCTGATCTGTGCAAGTCAATGCATCTTTACAATAAACTCATGTCTAAAAGGAAGACAAACAACTGAATGAAGCAGTTTCATTTGACTGGAATATTGTTGAATATACCAGGGCCGGGCCAGGTCTGAAAGCTGCAGTGCTTGCAGCATTGGGTATGTAAAGCCGGCTCCCATGTGACAGCAAACTGTATGTTGTCTGAGAGAAAGCTATGGCTTTCTCACTTGAGAACTGAGGTTGTTTTACTGTTGTGGACCAAACTGATCCTTTACATTCCAGCTGTACGGCTATTGATTCGGCAATTAATTTGCATGGCTTTCTATACCCAAGTGACACCTACATATTCTTAATAGGTCGCATGAGGCTTTCTTTTGGTGGTATCAATTTCCTAGACTGATTTTATTTTCAAAGTGATTTAAAGTAGAACTATGAGGTGAGTGCTTTTCACTCACCTCATAGTTCTAGCCGACCTGTGACAATGAGACTGTCACAGGTCGGCTCAGTAGATCGGGAAGTGAGCGAACACATATCGGCGTTCACTCACCTCTCGATCCTGTCACAGCTCTCTGCCGTGACAGGGGAGTGGCTGGATTCCCCCCTCCCCGCTCCGATCCGCCAGCGGTGACTGGTGGAACGGACGGGGGAGGAGCGGGTACAGCTGGCTCTGCCTCTAGATAGGCAGAGCCAGCTGTCAGTCACGCAGCTGGGCGGATCCCGACATAATTGTCGGGATCCGCTTCAGCTGCGGCGTCACAGTATACCGCGAGCTACAGCTCGCGGTATACTGAGCCTAGGGTGACGGGAGGACACTAGTTTGTGTCCTCCCGTTACCCTAAGGAGAACTATGGGGAAAAGCCCTAACCCCATAGTTCTCCTTTAACAGCAAAATGAAGTAAAAATAGAACAAGAATTAATTAATTTATTTATTTATTATGTATTGGTCTTTTTTTCCGTTATGACCATGTGACAGTTACTTTAGATTAAAAAAATAATAATCAAGTTATAGTCTGCTTCTTGAAAGCTAATGCAGCAATCACATCTAGGGACCAGAAAACTGCGATATATTACATTTTTGTTCTTTGGTTTGGATACAGTTTAGGGGGAACCTGCAGTGAGGAAGCACGGGGGTGACTATTGCTGACATCTCCTTCTAAAAATATAACTTTCCTGGTTGTCATGCTAATCCCATGATTACAGCATCAGCACGTCCTGAGTTACTGACCTAGAACAATTATGTAGATTAGGATTTTTTATTTTTATATTCCGCTTGCTTCTTCTGGACTAGCGTCTTAAAGTGGAACCAAACTCATTTTATAAAATAAGGCTGATGGGTGGGCTTTATAGGACAGAAGAAACTCTGTATGTCTCGGTATGCCTCTCTTATGTTATGAATGCTTCTTTCAGCCTGTTAGCATCTTGTTTCCTAAGTTTATATTGAGCTACACAGTGTACATTCCCAAAATAATCCTGTGCCAGGACCAGGTAACTCCTTTGTGCGTACATGGGAGTTACGTCATCCCGGCCCAACCAAACAAGTTGACAAAGTGACAATAAACTCAGGAGTTAAACCTTAAAAATGCATTCAAGTCCCTAACTATTAACAACAATGTATCTTATTTGTGTATCACTCGGCTGTAGATCCTCCAATCATCTCTGAATTGGTGCTGACACTGTCCTTCCTTCTGGAGGGGGGCTACTTTTGTTCTCTATGGTCCCTGTGTGTGTTGTAAAGTAGCCACCGCTCCAAGCTCACTCCCGGGATGAACTACAATCTCATGTTTAGTTTACTAATTTGCATTGAGATTGTAGTCCATCAAAGGAGTGAGCTTGGAGTGGTGGCTACTTTACAACATACACAGGGACCATGGGGAACAGAAGTAGCCCCCCTCCAGAAGGAAGGACAGTGTCAGCACCAATTCAGAGATGATTGGAGGATCTACAGCCGAGTGATACACAAATAAGATACAGTATTGTTAATAGTTATTAGGTATTTTAATGCATTTTTAGGATTTAATTCCGATATTTAGTCTCACTTTAAGGCTGTGAACCCTTCAAAGATGAGGCAAAGGTGAAAGCACCACCCCCATCACAGGGGAGGTGTTGGGGACCAGCCAACATGTGAGCATCTGCAGCTGGACAGGGGACTTAAGTGAGTATAATTTGCTTTACATGACAAGTACAAAATGGAACCCCCCTTCCTAATTTCTTTCCGTACTGATTTTCTGTAAAGCCCAACTTTTGCTAAACACATTTATTCTGTTTTAGGGTAGAGCAGGGAAGGATTAGAACCTCTTCTTGTTGTTTGATTCTTTTTAGCATACTATAGTATTAATTTTTGTATTAACACAACACGGTACCTACAAATGTATCAACCTTATTTGGTCCACCATCGCTCTTCAGGTCTCTCCAAGCCTTTCCAAAACCTTATCTGATTTACTTGGGGGAATGTTGGGAATTTTGTGTGAATGGATAGGGATGTCAGGCTGTGCTTATAGTTATTGGATACCAAAAAGTGGAATCTTGGGAAAGAAGGGGTGGGTTGGAGAAAGGGGGTGTAGGGGTGTAAAGAGAAGATGGTAGGAGTGCCTGTTTTTGAATTAAAGTATTGGTCTCCATTGGTGAGATTATATATATATAGATATAGATCTATATCTATATATATAGTGCAATATAAATGGGTAAGCCGTATTAGTCCAGTAGACAAGATGACAAAAATGCAGTATTGCAGTCTGCAATGATACCTTTTTTATTGGACTAACAAAATATATACAAGACAAGCTTTCGAGAGTGAACCTCTCTTCTTCAGGTCAGAAGCAATACTGTATAATATATATAGTATTTGAGGTTGAATAAAGACACATGTCCATCAAGTTCAACCTTTTGTGTGTCTGTATGTGATTGTGCATGTGTGTGTGTACACGAGTCCCTGTTTGGTCTAGTTTTTAAGGGTACCTGTACCCCTGTATGTTATGGTCTCTAAGGAAGGTGTCTAAATGCTTTTTGAATGATTCAATAATCTCTGCTGATACCACTGCTTGTGGCAACGAGTTCCAGATTTTAACCGCTCTAACTGAGAAGAACCACCTACGCCTCTTGTGGTTAAATCTTTTCTCCACCAGTTTTAGGTGGTGGACTCTAGTCCTTGTTATGGAGTTTACCGTAAAATGTTTAGTGCTGATGTTGCCATCGCCACTAAACATGTTGTACATCAAAATCATGTCTCCTCTTAGTCTCCTCACTTCCAGCGTGAGCATGTTTAAATTCAGTAACCTTGTCTCAAAGCTTTGGTCCTCCAGCCCCTTAATTAGTTTAGTTGCCCTTCTGTGGACTCTCTCCAGCTCAAGGACATCCTTTCTGTGGATTGGTGACCAAAACTGGACCCCATACTCCAGATGAGGCCGAACCAGCGATTTATAAAGTGTCAAAAATGTTGCTTTATCTCTACATTATTCACCCAAAATTAAAAGTCTACCTGCTCAGGGTTCTGTTTTTCTGGCTTATTTAGGTATTGATGTATAATACACCCCACTTCCTTTTGCTGGTGATCAGGGAACCCCTCCTTTTGCTGTAATTGAAAAATTTCCAAACACACCTCGCAAAGAAGTGCTAAGATGTACATCGTGCCTTGGGCACCCAAATATGATTGCTAATGCAGGAAGCAAACAACTGTACACAGCATATGCTTCAGGAACACACTACCTGTGAGATGGCCTCTGGGTTCTCTCTGTAGTGGATACAAAAAAAACGTAAAGTACATTTTATATTATTTAAAAGGTTGCAGGGTGTGCTAGACAATGTGAGTTGCATATTAATTTGCTTGATTTGTTTCCTAAAATTGCTACTGACCTAAAATGACCAAATAGATAATAAATACTGCCCGGCCTCGGGACCGGTAAGGTCATGCGTTATATTTATCAGAATCCACAGGTGACATCTAATTTTTACCAATTTTTACTGGAGCGCAACGATCAGATAAAAATGGCAAAAAATTAATTCCTTTCCCCCGTCAGGGAGCTCTGAACATTTCCTAATTTAAATCCTAGAGGCAATTAAACGTGCGACACTCTCTGGACCTCGGGTCCCGCCGCAGCCCGTCCGCGCAGACCTCCTGCAATATTCATGCGTCGGATGCCATTAAAACGGAAATTCTCTGCCACTGTGCGCGAAGGAATGCTCAGGAGTGTCGCGACCTCTGCCGAAAAGAAAAAAGTGACACATTTCTGCTTAATCTGTAAAGAAATGAAATGGGTAATAATACACGGATTCAGCTTTAACACGTAGATAAAAATGACTAAACTCATGGAGAAAAAAAAAGTTTAACAGGAATTTTTTTTTACTTACAAAGAGTTTTAAAAGAACAAGGAAGCTGGCGACTTGGACACGATCAAAGTTGGTCTCTCATTATATATTTAAAATGAAATTTTTCCTTAGAGTTGTTCTAAGTGCTTCACAGAGAGCATTGAAGTAGTCACATTAGTCTGTTCCCCAGTGGAGCCTCTCTTACATAGGTCAAAAACAGCCCTGATCAGCATATAGATGGGGCTTAAAATGTATCTAATCCCCAAACCAAAAATGTAATATTTGCTTCCTTATGGTCTCTAAAATATACATGTAGTGCCCCCCTGACTCCCAGAGACATAAAGGTGGAGCCCCAAAGGGTAGGGAGGGCCAACATTTTACTCTCAGGGGCAGATACTTAGCCAGTGAAGGGCCATGTGATCAACAAATTGGGTGACAGTCACTTTAAGTGCCTTTTTAAATGCTTTATGCAGAACAGCATAACTGGGAAAGAGGGTATAGGGCTTCAGACATCCATAGCAAAAATAGACTCCAGACTCACCAATCCCTTTCAGCTTCCACAGTGCAGAATTATTAACAGAACAGGCTGACGATGGGTGGGCAAAAGAGCAACAGCTGAATGGGGATGTGCATGAGATCTTCCCAGAGAGAGACACAAGACTTGTTCCTGAGGTCCATATCAGCTCCTGGTACCTCCAACAGTCATATGGGCTCCTTTGGTTCTTCTCCCAGAGACTTCCAGTCCCCTCCAGGGTCCACATGTGGCCTCCTCTAGGCTTGAGGCCTAGTCAGTTTCTCCAACCTTGTGCATCCCACCCCCCAGGACAAGCCTTTGAGCACATGGCAATCCCTGAGTATTTATGCACTCCCCAGTGTGCACCACTGGCCATGAAACTCCTAGTGATTGGCTAGTGAGGCATAGACACTCCTAATGTTCCCCTATGGGCTGTCCCACTTTGCAGCAGGCTCACATCCTACTCAGGCAGGTACAGTCAACAGTAGAAGACCTGGAATTAACCATAACATGTCAAACTACAAATCAGTTAGACTGATTACAGTACCAGCAATGATACATTTCTAGTAGCCACTCCACTGAAGGAAGTAGGGGCTATATACCCATGAAAGCATTTTGTTGTATCTCTTTCCTAAATGCAATATAATGCCTGTAGATCCTGCCAGAAATCTTGTGAGCTGATAACTTCCTCTGCTCTGTGCCTGAGCAGAGTCCAAAGCCTCATTCACATGGGAGATGTTGCCCCATAGAGTGTAAAGGTCCATTTTTCAATGCGCCCAGGATCTCGATGCTTTAGCAGTGATGAGCAAGTGAGGAACAGGGAAGCTCCTCCCTTCCTCCCCATCTTTACACTAGCTTGGGGACCGGGTTGGGGGTGGGGCTTTAGTGGGCTGGGGCAGGGCTGCAATGTGATATGGGTGGGGCTTCATCGGGCTGCGGGTGGGGCCTGGCATGCTGGGGGCGAGACTGGGGAATGCCTCACCCGGAACCAAAGGTACTGCACGTCACCTGTGTATACCAAATATCACTTGGGTGGAGAACCCTTTAAGTTGAAGTAGGATGTTATTTACAATATTTTTCAGTGTCCCCATAAGGCAATGGTGTTTGTATTCATACCTGACTGTCATTTAAAGTGCCCTCATGTTCTGTGACCCTGACCACCTCTACATATCATATCCTAACCTCCCTCTGACATTGCTTGAAGCCAAGTGACACGTCCTCCGCAGCATAGCCGGCTTGGCGTGAATGCACACATTCTGCTTGTCAGTTACAATACTTACTGCTGTGAAGAGACAACAATTGTGCTGTAACATGCCACAGGCAGAGAGGGGGATTGCCAAGATGTGTTTAGCTTTAAGGTACGCCGGTGGGAGCAAGCGTTGTTGTGTTATACATTCTCTTCAAATGGCTTTTCACCTGCAGCAGAACCTTTGCAAAACAAACACACATTTCAGGAATTGCACACCCATACAAGAGGCGAGGGGGACCCGTGACAGACGCAAATGTGCCTCTGTTGGACTCTGTTTATCATTCCTTCAGATTTTTCTCTTTTTGTTCTTATATTGGGACCTATATAAAAAATAACCATCCTTTAAAAAACTCCAGTTTTGTTTAAAAATGTATATTATGTTTTGCCATTTAAAGTTGACTTTTAGTGATATTACAGGTGTGCAGGAATAAATTCCTGATATGTCTCAATATACAGCAACGTATAGTCTTTTAAGACAGGTCCACCATTATCATGAAAAAAGCCATCCTGGAGCTCCAGTCCAGTGCTTTTATCACATACCTGGTAGAGGACCAATCTAGCTGAGGAGGCCTCCCTCGTGGCTCTTGTCTCACACCCCTGGATGTGTGGACAGGGAGCGAGTAGACAGAGAGACGCACGGGTGGCAAAGTGTTCAGACACTGTGCCTGGTAATAGTCCAGCAACTGGTTGCCTGGGAAGATGAAGAGGGCTGGTGTCAGGGGCGTCCCGAGATCGGGTGACACCCCGCCATGACGTCATCGCGCATGCACAGACGTGTTATTGACACCTGCTGGCGGCCATCTTGGTGATGGACGCCGGCAGAGAGAGGAGGGGACGTTCACCCGGCGGGATGAGGTATGTCGCCAGGTCCCCTCCTCTCTCCTGACACTGTCGGCTCTCAGTCCGTGACAGAGTGCCCGACTTTTCATAGGGGGTGACACCAAAATGACTGTCAGTCATTTTGGTATCACCCCTGCAATGGTGGCACCCCACACAACACCCTTGTGATGCCACTGGCTGGTATTCAACTGAGAGGTCAGCGTTGTCTGCAGCAGGAACTGGAGCGAAGTAAAACAAGTCAGGGGTCAAAGCCAGACAATCAGCACGGTACCAAGGGAAAAGACAGAAGCAAATCCAAGAAACAAGCAGAGGTCAAGGGCAGGCAGCAATCAGGCTTAGTCAAGGAAATCTGGGTCAAGGCAACAGGTAATCAAACTGACAGAAATACAGGAACACAAGCTGAAAGACCGTTCAGCACTGACTCATTGGGAAAGCCAGTTTAAATAGGGTCATACATCAGAGAGAGACGTGCCACTTCCTGTGTGCCACGTTCGTACGTCCCTTACATTGTGTGTGCATGCGCACTAGTGCATTTTTTCCAGCAACCTGAAAGACTGGTACCTGCGCATGCGCAGTAGCGTGCAAACTCCCAGCTGTGGCCTTACAGCTTTTGCCTAGGCTGAGATGATGAAGAAAATGTTTACCTTGAGTTGTTCTTTTAAAGGTAGAGTGCAGATTTTACTATATTTTATTCTATAATAATTTCCATTTAAAATGACACTGAAATAATGTTTCTGGTACAAAACATGGCAACGCTTCCCACAGCTCTGAGTTTCGACAACTGTACACAGACGGTGTACGCACCCGGATCCATCATGTCTGCGTTCAATTCTATACACCGTCTGTGTGGCTGTCAAACTCAGGGCTGCGGAAAGCAGCATGTGAGGGTGCACAGCTCCTGCGTCTCCATAGAGTTACATGAGCTGCCCACTCGCTTCTTCCCTCAGCTCTGGGCAACTCCGGGCAGCACAGTGGCATAGTGGTTAGCACTTCTGCCTTGCAGCCCTTGGGGTCCCCATTTTGAATTCCTGTCGGGACACTATCACCAAGCAGTTTGTATGTTCTCCCTGTGCTTGTGTTGGTTTCTTCCCACACTCCAAAAGACATGCTGGAAGGTTAATTGGCTCCTGTCTAAATTGGCCCTCGTAGGCATGTGCAATAGGGACCTTAGATGGTAAGCTCCTTGAGGGCAGGGACTGTATGTTCCTAATTAACTCCTTCCTCCCCTTCTCCCTTAGCTATTTTTTATTCTTTTTTTACTTCTACTTATTAACATTATTATTTGTTTTCCTTTACATTAATACTGTTTGTCAGGTGTCACATAATAAAAATGTTAAAAAAATGCCCTTTTTGTATTTCTGTATGCAAAGTGCTGTGTGAATTTTGGGGACTATATACACCTAAGTACTGATGGGGTGGTCATAATAATCTGGCCACTCAGTGTACATACCTGTAGCAATATATAAATCAAAAACTGGCCCCTTACGCCGTGCAGACCAACACTCCGTCCACTCCGACTGCATGTAAATTGTCGGTATTATAAAAATACTTGTAGTAATAAATAAATGAAAAACTGGCCCTTTGCACTGTGGAACAACACTCCTGTGTAACTGAAGCCATTACCTGCCAAAAATGGTTTTGTTTTTTTCTTATGTGACACCAAACAAAGTAACACACAATATACTGTAAATGTAAAGGGAGAAAAAAAAATAATGGTAAAAAATAGAGATAAAAATCATCAGAAAAACTAGCTAAAATAGAGAAAGGGAGGAAGGAGTTAATTAAGAGTTAAAAAGGAGTACATTAAAAAATGTTTTCTTTAAAAGAGAACCGTGGGGTCAGTGTTTTTCCCCATAGTTCTCCTAAGGGTCACGGGAGGACATATACTAGCGTCATCCCGTCACTCAAAGCTCAGTATATCGGGAGCTACAGCTTGCGGTATACTGAGACCGACGCAGCCGGACGGATCCTGACATTACTGTCGAGATCCGCCCAGCTGCGTGAGTGACAGCTGTCTCTGCCGATCTAGAGGCAGAGCCAGCTGTACCCGCCCCTCCCCGTCCGTTCCACCAGTCAGCGCTGAAGGAGCGGGGAGGGGGGGGGAATCCCTGCAGGGAGCCTTGACTGACAGTCACGACTCTCTGCAGAGAGATGATCGAGAAGTGAGCGAGCGACGGTATTTGCTCACTTCCCGATCTATTGAGCCGACGTGTGACAGTTTCATTGTCACACGTCGGCTCGAACTATGAGGAGGAGTGATTTTCACTTACCTCATAGCTCTCCTTTAAGTGATGTCATATGCAGATCAAAGGTCACACATGGACATATGAATTAAACAGTAAATACAATGAAACAATACATTGCTACAATGACACTTACAACATATAGACAGACACTACTGCTGTGCAATACAAAACAATTACCGGCTGACAAAATGACAGCCGGCAATAACAGCAGGAAGAGCGGTGGCAGGGGGGAGAAGAGCTGTACATTTTGTTAAGGTTTTTTTAGGATGTACAGTATCTCTTATGTTCAAAATCCTCAAGTGGTTAAACACGTCCCAACGTCTCCAGAAAATCTATCATTTTTCTTTTATCTTTGTATCAGCGCCGAGTGATATTCCTCCTCTTGTTTTAATAATAGACGTGAAGACCGTCTCTAAACATCGAGCTGTAACTTCTTATGGTGACAATAAAAATATTTACTGTCTTTTTCAGTTTTGGGCCTAAAACTTAACTGAGCAGATCTTCACTGTCAGGCATCTAAGTGCAGAGCAGAGCCGGGAGCGTCGCTGTAAATATCGATATTACAATATCATTCCGAAAGCAGCAGACTGTGCATGTTAATGGTCGGTGGTAAATCCAGCCTAACATCTGTACGAATTTGTTTCTTCTCTCGAGTATGGTCAAAGTTCTTTCTTTTTTTTAAAGATAAAGTCATGTGCTCGTGTAGCGGTACTGGCAGTAAAACGCAAACAAAGTGGCCGCTTTAGAAATTGTGAAAATCATTTCCAACATTAAAGTGTATAAAAAAGCCTTTTTGTTTTGGGCCGGATACAGAAATAAATGGTAACCCTGCAAAAAATTTCTACAAAGCAAAAAGCTGTCACAGGTCCAGATGCCCCGAACAGAATAATATACATATAGTATACAGTATGTGGTGTTATATACGATAATTATGGTATGCATACTATATAAAATAAAAAATAAAACAAAAACAAAGCATAAACACAATTACATATTATTCATAATAAATCAAAGAGTGGCAAAATCAGCAGAAAAAGTAAAATAATAGAGCCAACATAATGATTCTATATGCTGTATATAATACTAAAATAATAATAAAATGTAGAAAAAAAAGAAATATAGTATATATATATATA
>NW_017306354.1:1097996-1102408 GCF_000935625.1 Nanorana parkeri | reverse complement strand
TAAGGAGTCTTTTTATTTATTTATGTATTTATTTATTTTTTAAGCATGTAATATTTTTTATTGAAATTTTTTATTGAAATCTATAAAATACAAACCAAACCACAGGTAGGTAGTATTATATAAAATGGAGATACACAAAAGGGGGGGTGTTGGCTGCTTCTTGTGACCTCTTGTCAACAAAGGTTTTCTGGACTTGTACTATTTCTGTGGCGCTCTCAGTCTCTCTATTCTTCTTCGATTGTCTGTCTGGTTGGTATGTCTGGGAGCATTTATGTGTTGTTAGAACTTTGCTTTATCCTGCCTTTTAAGCTTCCGTATTGGTTATTTATTTCAGAAATATGAGCTAAACAAACATTGTCCTCATACCAGAGCCATGTCTATTCTCCCTTGAGTCTTGGTGAGCTTTGTATATTTCTTCCAGATCTGAGCAGTAACCAGTGTGAGACTTGGAGTTTCCTGTAATAAAGACCCGTCACTGCTGCTCTCTCTCCTTGTGCAGGGTGACTGGCCTTGTCTCCGCCCCCCCCCCCCTGTAATAAAGACTGGTCACTGCTGCTCCCTCTCCTTTTACAGGGTGACTGGTCCTGTCTCCGCCCCCTCCTGTAATAATGACCGGTCACTGCTGCTTTCTCTCCTTGTGCAGGGTGACTGGTCTTGTCTCCGCCCCCCTCCTGTAATAAAGACGAGCAACTGCTGTACTATCTATCTATCTATCTATCTATCTATCTATCTATCTATCTATCTATCTATCTATCTATCTATCTATCACATTATTTGCATTACCTTGATACTTGTTAAATGTATATATATGAAAACATTGTATATGTTGAGCGTTAACAGTAATGTTTATTATCTACATTTTATTGTAATTTACTTTTAACATTCTCTATATCTTCATTTTCTTACCTATTTCTTTTTTATTTCTCTTACAGGTAATGCGAATTGCTGTTTTTTTTTCTGCTGCCGTACAAAGTCACAGTAAGATTAGTACCATTGTTTGTCTCTAATTAGTTTATGTTTCTTTTTCTATTTCCGTCTATGTTTTACAAGTCCAAGTCACTTGTATTTATATTTCATGAGAAATTTTATGCTAAAACTAAAGGCTCAGATAAGAACGGAGGGGAGCGATAAATAAAATCTCCGCTACATAAAAAGAACAAAAAAAGCAAAACAAGGAATGCAATTATCATAAAAAAATCTTCATCTCTCCTCTGAAGAGTGGAGCCCCAGGCCCTGGTCTGTATGGGGAATATAACCGGGGACTGGATGGAAGGAGCTTTGTGCTAATTATATTGTTGCTGTTAATCGGGGATGGCGTGAAGGAATGTTGCATGCATCTCCCTCTCTGCTTGTTAATGAGTTTTAAAGATGATTTGTTTCAGTCAAAAGAGTAAATTGTTAATTTAAAAAAAAGCAAACTCCACCCACCCAGGATTTATTAGATGCTGATTTGCCTGGAGCCTTTGGGGGTAGGATTTCCCAACTGGAACAAAGGGCTTGATGAGGTCATGTCAAATCCAAACAATGGCATGAAAATCTGATCTATTCTTCATAATTGTAGAACAAATAATTGGCAAGTCAAGTCACATTAAGAGCAACCCAATCATTGTGACATTTCGGGAAGGGGGCAGGGATACAAACTGCAGCTGGAAAATCTCCTGCCTGGAACTTCCGATAGATATCAGATTTACACACATCAATGATATTATTTATATTAAGTGTCCCTTGTATATCTAAAAACATTCAAAATCCAACCCCAAGCAATGGCTTTAAATCTTTCTGATAGATTCTTCATGTTAAGTTGAGTTACATTCGGATCAACCCAATCATTACGGCATTTCCGGAAAGGGAAGGAGATGCCAACTGCAGCAAGAAAGTCTCCAGCTTGGAACTTCCAATAGGCAATGGGATTTACACACATCAGTGATACTTTTATTCATCCTATCAAAGGCCTTGCACAGCCCAGCTGAGACCTTGCGCAGCGCACCTGAGACCGCACACAGCTAACCATAGTTCCTACACAACCCACCATAGACCCCTCACAGCCCACTATAAACCCCTCACAGCCCACCATAGACCATGTACAGCCCACTAAGAACCCACACAGTCCACCATAGACCCCGCACAGCCCTCCTGAGACCCTGCACAGCCCTCCTGAGACCCTGCACAGCCCTCCTGAGACCCTGCACAGCCCTCCTGAGACCTTGCACAGCCCTCTTGAGACCCTGCACAGCCCTCTGAGGCCCCACACAGCCTCCTGTGGCCCCACACAGCCGCATGTGACCCAGCACAGCCACCTGAGACCCAGCACAGCCACCTGAGACCCTGCAAAGCCTCCTAAAACCCTGAACAGCTACCTGAGACTCTGCACAGCCCTGATGCCCACCATAGAGCCCTTGCAGCCCACTATAAACCCTGAACAGCCCACCATAGACCATGCACAGCCACCTAAGACCCCACACAGCCCACCATAGACCCCGCAGAGCCCTCCTGAGACCCCACACAAACACCTGAGACCTTGAACAGCCACCTGAGACCTTGCACAGCCTCCTGAGACCCTGCACAGCCTCCTGAAATCCCGCACAGCCACCTGAGACCCCGCACAGCCCTGATACGACCCCACGCAGCTTCCTGAGACTCTGCACAGCCCTCCTGAGACCCCACACAGCCTTCTGATATCCTCTGCTGGAGACATCAGACTGACACCCTTGTGCAGGACACAGTACGTAGCTTCATATTATTCAGCATTGATGTATATTGCATTGCTGACATTTGTAGTCCTTTATAGCCAGTTGCCATTCGACAATGCTGTATTATGTATTGCTGGGATTTGTAGTGCTCTCTAGCCGATGGTATTATTCTGCATTGCTGTATAATGTATCACTGGGATTTGTCGTTCTCTCTAGCTTATGATAGTATTCTGCATTGCTGTATAATGTATTGCTGGGAACTGTAGTCCTCTACAGCTGGCGGTAATCTGCATTGCTATATAATAGCAATGGAGTCATTGCTACTCCATGCTACAGCTTGGAGTTAGTGGCAGATTTACCAGGGGCACAGCATTTGCAGCTGGAACTGGGCCCTGGAACTTCACCACTGTCCTGAAATCATTAGTTCGTATTGCTTTAGAAAAACTGTCACATGACACTTTAAAAAAGTATTGGTAATTGGTATCGGTGAGTACTTGAGGAAAAGTATTGGTACTCATACTGGAAAAAATGGTATTGATGCATTCTTACTTGAGAGTTAATAGTAACTCTCAAGTAACCCCGCACAGCCTCCTGAGAGCTGAGAATTAATAGTAACTCTCAAGCAATCAGAAACTACCTTTATCCGGCACCTACTGATCCCTATGGGTGCCGGATAACTGGGAGTTTATGGTACATTAAAAAAAAAAATGGATGGTAATGCAATGCGACGGATCCGGTGTGAATGGGGCCTAAGTATAGTAGTAGTGTTACTTTGCAGACCTATATCACTTTAAAAGTGGACACAAGCGGTAAAAAAAGAAAGAAATCTCAGTGCTGATTGAATAGCGAGGGTCCAAAGAAAGGGGCCCTGCCCTTGTCAAGCCGCCATGGCAGAACTGATATCTCCTCTTTGCAGGCGACCGCAGGCAGTATCCATAAATCACACAAAGTGCAAGCAGACAGTCAACAAGACCGTACGCTCCGACTTAAATTCGGGGTCCTTTTGACACAAGTGCTCATCAGCATAATTTTTATTTTATGGATTGACATCTCCTTGATGGAGCAATCACTTTATTGTGTGTAATAAAACCCGGGCTCCGGCACAGCCAAGGCAGGCTCGTCTTGTAATACACGGGATCCAGCAGAACCCTGTAAGGCTCTGTAAATAAGATTAACTGAGTTATATATAATAATGGGATAGCGGTGTAATGTATAGTCGCGGCACAGCCCTGAGATACGGCAGGATGGAATGGGATAAAAATGGTAAGTGATTTATGGCGCAGGAGAAAAGGCCTGTAGTTTAAACAGCAAAATTGATTCTGCAATGCATGTTAAACAGGGAAGTCGGCGCAGCGAATTGGAATATGTCTCCGCGGCTCACACTCCGGAAAGTCCATTCCGGTGGCGGAGCTGAAAATGAGCTTTTCATTTTTTTAGAGCCTTTCTGAAGGAAAGATCACATGGAGAGAGAGAGAGAAAGACGAAACGCAGGTGATGAGAAAAGAAAGGGCGCCGAATTATTACAACATCTTTGCTCGCATCTAAAGGTCACACGCACAGAGGAATCTCTGCAAAGTTTGAATCAACACTGTACGGTTTTTAAAGGTACCCTGGCAGCGCAGAACTAAATATAATACTCTGATCAAGGTGCAGCGTGGGGGCGAAAGACGTCAGTGATACCGGGGGGGGGGGGCGGGGTCTCTCCTCCTGTGTGCAAATGAC
>NW_017306354.1:1088199-1097768 GCF_000935625.1 Nanorana parkeri | reverse complement strand
GGTTCTCTGCTACTGGTAGCAAATAAGCTTGGTAAGTCAGTTCAGAGGCGGAGGGCAAATCTACGTTATTGTGTTGTGAAGGTTTTACATGGATAGAGAACTGGCGACAGGAACGTGTCCAGAGAGTATCGATAAATGGCTCTTTTTCAGATCAGTCTAGGGCCATGAGTGGCGTGCCGCAGGGTTCTGTGCTAGGCCCCATACTATTCAACCTGTTTATTAACAGGGAGGGCGTGAATAGCCATGTTTCCGTGTTTGCTGATGATACTAAAATTGGAAGGGTAATAGACTCGAGCTTAGACATTACAACATTACAGGAGGACCTGGATAAGATAGGGAAGTGGGCAACTATATGGCAGATGAGGTTTATTGTTAATAAATGCAAAGTAATGCACTTCGGGGTTAAAAATAGGCGAATGGAATACACCTTAATGGGAACTCCACTAGGGAAGTCAGAAATGGAAAAATATTTGGGGTTCATAGTAGACCACAGCTTGAACAATAGCTTGCAATGCCAGGCTGCAGCAAACAAAGCGTGCAGAGTACTGTCTTATATTATAAAGGGAATGTACTGCAGAGACAAAGCAATCATTTTGCCACTTTATAGATCGCTGGTTCGGCCTCATCTGGAGTATACGGCTCAGTTTTAGTCACCAATCCACAGAAAAGATGTCCTTGAGCTGGAGAGAGTCCAGAGAAGGGCAACCAAACTAATTAAGAGGATGAAGGACCAAAGCTATGAGACAAGGTTACTAAATGTAAACACATTCATGCTGGAAGTGAGGAGACTAAGAGGGGACATGATTTTGATGTACAAGATGTTCAATGGTGATGGCAACATCAGCAATAAACTTTTTACTGTAAAATCCATAACAAAGACTAGAAGCCACCACCTAAAATTGGTGGAGAAAAGATTTAACCACAAAGGGCGTAGGAGCTTCTTTTCAGTTAGAGAGGTTAAAGTCTAGAACTCACTGCCACAAGCAGTGGTATCAGCTGAGAGTATTGAATCATTCAAAAAGCATTTAGACAACTTCCTCAGAGACCGTAACATACAGGGGTACAGGTATGTAACTATGTAGAGCAAGGATGAGAATGACAGCACAGGAACTTCAAAAGCAGTGAGCAATGCCAGCTGATTAATTACAGCTCAATTATTTATTTATTTATTTGTATTTTATTTATTTATTTTTGCAATGCAACCTGAAATTTGACTTGGCATCAGCCTGTACAGCAGAGATCAGGCTCAGCTGTCCAGCATGGTCAAGAAAGCAGAGATGAGCTCATCAGTCTGCTGCTTCTCCTCTTTCTATCCAATCACAGGCTTAAGGAGGGACAAGACGAGCAAGTGTTACTTACTGTGGCAAGGAAAAATTAGCTCCCATCCTCACCAGGAAGGGTATTGTGTTATGGTAGAGCTGTGTAAAATTCAGGGCTGGATTAATTTGAATTTGAATTTAAAGAGCTCCCGTATATACAGTATGTATTTCATCCATATATTGAGCTGTTTCCTTGGAGTTCAGCTTTAAGAATCAGCAGAGCCAAGTGTGGCGGGAGTGCAGCAGTTAATCCTAAAAGGGCAATTTAAACGAGGAGCGCATAATAAGAGACAAATGTGTTTCAAAAGCATTTCAGACCAAATCAATTCATCTTCATCTGCTTTTATTCACCTTGTAATCAGCAGTAGAGGACCGTTTTTGGCACCCTCATGAATATTCATTTTCCGTTTTTTTCCCCTTCATCAGCATTGTGTGTCCTGTGTTATCTTTTTCATCAGATGATGGTCATACAGTCAATGCAGAGCTGCAGGGATAGTGAGGAAATCAATAGACAAGAGACGGAATGTAAATAACCCGTAGGACACAACAAGTGAGCTACTTGAAGTGTGACTGGCTGCCTCCCGCTCACTGTGACCTTGAATAACTTGCTTCCACTGGCACCGAACAGAAGAGATTGCAAGCTCTTCAGCCCATATGTGTGGAAGGGAAACCAAGCCAGGAGCCCAAAGGAGGCAGATTATTATGGAGGCTCGTTTCACATTTCCATTTTACAAGGTTTTGAGCATACTGTGATCTTCATTAAGCTAATTACGTATGAGGAAAAGGCTATCATTATAGGAAACAGGCAAGAAATGACATCAAAGCATTGTTATGGCAACATCTACACACAAGGAAACCCTCGTAAGGAATATAAAAAGGATGCAAAGATAAATGAATCCCAAAAGTCAGAATAATCTAGAAGAAAGATACAAAAATGATTACACAAATAGGGTCAAAAAGGGTCAAATAACATAGTCACATAAAAGGAAATAAGTCATAATTAGGGATCAGCTTCAGGTTCGGGTTTACTATGAGTTCGCAGTTAACTGAACAGGTGAAAGATTTGGCCAGTTCACCTGCCTCCCAAACTTTCCTCTGTGTCCTAAAAACCAGCAATTATGCTTTGTGGCCCCTTGTCATTGGGTAGCCCCACAACCTTATTGTTTGTAGTTGTGCACCAGTCTTCACCCTAGCAATCAGTGATGTTGTGTGGTCCATCTGCTAGTGATCAAGCAACCAATGATGCTGTGCAGTTGCTAGGATAGAAGGGGCCCTGGGTTTGGTTGCCTAGTATATTGGCTAAATCTGGATTTCTTGCTCGGTTTGGTCGAACATCCAACCCAACCAAACCCAGGCCAGTTCACCCATCACTAGTCATAATCGTAATGAGATCCTCTGGGGTTAAGTGTGCCAAGAGCATGATTCCAATACTTCTTATTTTTTCCACCACAGATTTTGGGCATATGGCCAATCATAGTGGATATGGTCAATCATAATTGAGTGGATATGGTCAATCAAAATTGAGTGGATATGGTCAATCATAATTGAGGGGATATGATCAATCACAATTAAGGCAATATGGTCAATCATAATGGAGGGGATATGATAAATCAAACTTAAGTGGATATGGTCAATCATAAGTGAGGGGATATGATCAAACTTAAGTGGATATAGTCAATCGTAATTGAAGGAATATGATCAATCAACATTGAGGCAATATGGTCAATCATAATTGTGCTGGTTTGTGTCCTGCTTGTAAAAATGTCTTACACCAGTATGCTCCTCCTTGCATTTATAGAGTATGGAATCTATATTTATATTTATCTATATTAGAATACTTCTATGTGCTCAAACCAGGAGGAGCTGTGGATTTGTATACAGATGCAATCCACATGCCAGCCAAGTCTTTACATCCGACTTCAGTACCTGACCTGACAAATGCTCTTTTTGGCTGAATGGGCACACATTGCCACAAACACACCAACTAACTCCACATTAATATCCATGGTTTTGGAATGGGATGTCCAACAAGTTCAACACGAGATGTGGTCAAATGTCCCCAAGCTTTTGGCCATATAGTGTTTATTTGTCTCTCCTTTTGCAACTTGGTGTCTAGATTAAATTATCACGGATAAAAATGTATTTTGCCACATTGGACTGCACAATTTATTTATTTTTTTGTATTGATGAAAGGGGCCATGTGCAGGAATGGCAGCAATAAAGATAGACATGGTATTGTGCTTTATATTTTAGAACTGTTGTTCAATCCACATAGCAAATTTCCTTGCGTAACTGTATTGCCATTATTGCTCAGTAAAATACATACGGCTCTGTCTAAAAAAAAAATTTGACGTCTGTGAGCATCATTGTCTAAAAAGCGAAGCCACCGATTTCACGCGTACCTATTGTCACGTTTATTATGCACACTTAAGGCAGATATTGATTTTTTTTTTACTTTGCAAGCTCTGTTGAGTATCCACACTGCAGTCCCACATACCAAAAAAATAAAAATCTTATTTTCTTCAACGTCAACAGCTTCACCACCGAGATACACCGCTGGTTCTA
This sequence comes from Nanorana parkeri, assembly GCF_000935625.1. Taxonomy (NCBI): domain Eukaryota; kingdom Metazoa; phylum Chordata; class Amphibia; order Anura; family Dicroglossidae; genus Nanorana; species Nanorana parkeri. The sequence continues at coordinate 1,093,884 of NW_017306354.1, read as the reverse complement.
TCCCAACAACACTATTCCGATGAAAGAATACATATATTTGTTACCAGTAATACTTTGAAAATGCTGTGAGGAACACAATATGTTTGTTGACACTACTTAGTAAAATTTATTGCATATGTGTTGAATGATGCTGCAGGCAGTGACGGCAGAAAAATAAAGGAACAAAATATTCCTAAAAGTTGACTAGTCTGCCAGACAAACAATACTACTTAACTCCCCCATCCACCTAAGAAGACAAATGGGACCTTTAGATCAGCCTTCTGCTCTGACTTTACATATTACTATTATATAATACTATACATGACTGCTTGCAGCCAGGAGTGGAGCTCTGTACGGGTTCTATCTTCTGTAGGGGTGCTGCTAGCATTCTAAAAGACCCGGGACATCCATGGACATACTTGTAAGTAAAATCCTCCTCTCCTCTCCCCTTTGCTCTTCCTCTCCTCTCCCCTGTCATCTTCCTCTCCTCTCCCCTATCCTCTTCCTCTCCTCTCCTCTGCTCTCCCCTCAATTACCATCTCTTCCATCCTTTTTCCCTCTCCCTCTTCCCTTTCCTTGTCTTTTCTCTGCCCTCCCCTCACATCTCATCTCCTCACCTTTATTTCCCCCTCACTTATCTCCTCTTCCCGCTCCCCTCGCTTCCTTTTCCCTCTGATCTCCTCACTTCTTCTTATACCTCTTCCTCCCTTTCCAATCTTCTCCTCTTCCCTCTCCTCTCCCCCATCCTCCTTCCTCTTATCCTTCCTTCTCCTCTCTCCTACCCTCTTCTTCCCAGTCCCTTCTGCTCCTCTCTACTATCGTCTCCTCTTCATTTAGCCCCCCCACCCCTCCCCTCTACTCTCTTCTGTCCTTTCGTTTCTCCTCTGTGCTCCATTCTTTCCTCTCCTCCTCCTTTCATACCTTCCCCCTCTGCTCTGCTCAGTTCTCTTATTCCCTCTCCCACTTCTGTACATTCATCCCCTCTTTCCTCTAATCCTTTCTTATCCTCTTCCCTCTTCTGCATTTCTTCATCCCTCTCTTCTTCCCTCTTCCCTCTTCCCTCATACTCTCCTCTTTCCTCGCCCATTTTTTTTTTCTCTGCTGTCATTGCTTCTCTTCTTTCCTCTCTTTTTCTTTCTTCTGCCTTCTTCTCTCCTGTCCTTCCTCATTCTCTTGTCTCTCCTCTTTCCTGCCCTCTCCCTCCCATACCATTACTACCCCTCTACTCTCAGTTTCCTCTCCTTTTGTCTCCTTTACCTAATCTTTGCTTCTTCTCTCATCTCCCTCCTCTCCCCTAATCTCATCTACTCTAGTTGATTTAAAGTACTGTTCCAGTCCCTCATTAGACTAGAGCGTGACATCTCTACTCCAGTCAACTAATGACTGGCAAGTGCTCCATCAATCCTAGTGATTAGGTAGAGTCCTCTGTCAAAAGTGGGATGATCAATAATACTGGTCAATCTATGGGCTTGCTGGTTGAGAGCCCAGGTGCCAGTGCACATGTTTCAGTAAAATGTACGGGCTCTATGAGGTGGTAGGAACACCCCTTTACCAGTTTACTGCCCGGTGCTTAATGAAAACGATATTTAATAAATGAAAAAGAAGCAGCAGGTTTTAATCACCTGACCCTTTAAAATCATGGAGGTAGAGGAGATCCTTACTAATTCACTTATTTCAACTTAACAGTTTTCCAACACATCTCCTGTTGAGTAGCTGTAGCCAAGGTAGCAGGCCCTGAACAAGTGCAGATTACCGGCAAGTGGGAAGAATTGATGACAGCTACCTGACTGTGTGTACTGCCTTGAGTCCTGTAAACCATGGTTAACAGGATGCTAGGGGACCAAGAAACCAGACAGAAACTTAAGTGCAGACTTAAATAAAAGGAGTTTATTGAAAACAACAATAAACATAAATGGCAAAAAACAATGAAGAAAGTCCAGGATGTCGTCAGTGCCAAGCCAGGGATCAGATGCCAAAGTTGGGTAGTCAACCAAGCCAAGTCAAAGAGCACGGAGAGCAGGGTGAAAGGAAGCTGGAGCCAGGAACCAGGAGATCAGTCAACCAGAGCAAGGGTCATACACAGAGAACAGGAACAACATCAGAGCACTTGGTAGATCAGACGCAAGGGCAAAGACTGAATGGACAAGCTGATGGTTAAATAGTGAATTGGTTTTGCATCATCACTCTGAGACAGGAATATGTCAGAAGTTTTGCAAGTAGTTGCAGAATGATGAAGTTAACGGATTTAGTCAAACAAACCATGCTTCGGGGCCACAGAGAGCCTCTTCATAAAGAATAACAGTGATAAAGGGGTCCTGTGGGGCCCCCAGAACTACACATTATGGCAATATAATAATAACTACACATAATGACAATAAATAGTTCCTGTTTTTCTATGTTGGTATGCTGCCGGCCAGAAGACAGCGCCATCCATTGAATGTTATTGCAGCATCCAGTGGTTTTACGATACATAGCTGTAAAGAATGTGCTAGATCACACGATTTGCATGAGTCAGACAGTGATTTCTCATTCACCGTGTGGTTCTGATCAAGGTTTCAATGAAAGACATTGAGCATGAAATGAGACAACTGCTGCCATGTGCACAGAGAGAAAGGGAAAAAGTGAGAGAGAGAGAGAGAAGAAAGATGGAGGGGAGAGAGCAAAGACAGAGAGGAGAGAGGTGGAAAGACTTCCATTGCACACCTGACACATCTTCTTGCCGGAGAACTGTAAAGATAAAGCACCCTTTGATTGATTGATTTAAATTCCAAATAGGTTGAACTGGATGGACCTTGGTCTTTATTCAACCTTACATACTATGGGAGAGAGAAAGAGAGAGAGAGAGGGAGGGAGAGAGAGATGGAGGGAGAGAGAGATGGAGGGAGAGAGAGATGGAGGGAGAGAGAGATGGAGGGAGATTGAGGGAAGGAGAGAGAGAGATACAATGAAATAGTTGGAAAGAGATGGAAACCACATTTAAAAAGGGAGGAGAGTGTAAAGTCAGAGAGAAGAGAGAGCTGGAAAGAGAGGACAGAGAAAATGGAGAGAGAGTGAAAGAGAAAGAGGGAGAGACAAGAAAGAGGAAAGAAAAAAATTGAGAGTGAAAGAAAAACAAAAGAGAAAAGAGGTAGGAAGAGATGGGGGAGACAGAAACCTAATACAAAAAGGGAGGAGGGAGTAAAGTCAGATAGAGGAGAGAGCTGGAAAGAGAGACAGGGGGAGAGAATGAGAGAAAGGAGAAAAAGAGAGAGAGAGAGAGAGAGAGAATGGGAGAAGAGGGAGGAAAGAGTGAAATGAGAGGAGAGAGAAAAGAGAGAAAAAAGAGGAGGGAGAGAGAGAAAAGAGGAGGGAGAGAGAGAAGAGAGGAGGGAGAGAGAGAGATAGGGGAATAAGAGAGAGAGAGAGAGAGAGACAGACAGAGAGACAGAGAGACAGAGATAGGAGTGAGAGAAAAAGAGGAGCGAGAGAGAGAGAGGAGAGAGAAGAGAGAGATGAAAAGAGAGGGGAGAGAGAGAAGAGAGAGGGGAGAGAGAGAAGAGAGAGGGGAGAGAGAGAGAAAGAGAGAGAGAAGAAAGAGGGGTGAGAGAAAGAGAGGAGCGAGACAGAGGAAATAGGAGAGAGATGAAAAGAAAGAGAGGAGAGAGAGGGTAAAGGTAGAGAAATGAAAGAGAAAGAACGGAAGAGAGAGAGAGGGAGAGAAACAAGTAAGAAAAAATTCATGAGAAAACATCAGTTTAAAAGCTTACAAATCTTTGGGGCAATGTAACAAAGTGGTCCTATACTATTATTCTGTAGGTTCCCTTCACGTTTGCTGTTACTTTTGCTCTTTGAGACTTCCAGCCCTCGCTGGTAGATTTGTTTTCATAGTTTATCTGTTGTGTTTGCCGCTGAGCACAGTCCATGGCCGGCCAGTTTCTGCAATAAGTTTATTTTAACTTTCCAACCTCATGAGTCCGTGTGCACTTCTGCTCTTAGAACTCAAGGGCCAAAGTGACACGTTGGTCCACTCCAGTGGGATCCAACATTGCCTGGGATATAAGTGAGCTCAGACACATCGCCCATTGCACATCTGACACAACTTCTTGCCGGAGAGCCGTACAGATAAGGCACTCTTTGATTGATTGATTTAAATTCCAGTTCTACATGAGCTTAGCCTTTCATAAATGTCCATGTGAAAACTTGCACAGATGGATTATTAAAGGAGACAAGATTCTTTATCTGTGAACGTCTTGGAATAAAAGCGCTTGCCAAGCTCTCTCACATGGTGGAGGGAGACGAGGCACCTTTAATTTGACATCCATATTAGCTGTGTCACTAACTTTCTGCTCGTCGTGTGTGCAATTCAGCTGAATTCTTGTTAAAATATATTCTCTGCCAACTGTTCTGGTTGCACACTTCATCTTCAGCAATAAATAAATGGAAGAAGTTATATTTTAGCATTGGTAGAGTTTAAACCCTTTTCAACCCTTCCTCGCCCCTTTCCTCATGTTAGCCACATGCTTGGGGCCCATTGGTCAAGAAAGCTGCAGTTCTGCGCCAATACTTATATTCTATACTGAATGGAATTGGAGGACAGTTCCCTCCCCCATACAAACATTTCCTGTACTGTGTGATTGTCTGGATATTAAGTGAATGGTACTTCCTGTGAGACGTCTGTATGGAGGCTCCAGATTATTATGCTCGTGGGTTTTTAGATTTTAATAGTCTTTGTACATAGGGTTATGTTATAACTAGGGATGCACCGATACTAGTATTGGTATCGGTGCCGATACCGAGTACTTGGGCGAGTACTCATACTCGACCAAATACTCCAATACCTTTCCCGATACTGGACCTTCTGGTCAGAGGAAGATCTCCTCTGACCGGCAGTGCCATAGGGTAACATGGAGCCAATTTCCCGTGTGATCAGGAAGCTGGGCAGCGAGCAATGACCCGCCTCCTGGCTTCCTGATTTGCCGGAAGCCGGCTCCATGCTGATTGTCCGGGAAGCTGGCTTTCCAGGCAATCAGCATTGAGCCGGCTTCATGTCCAATCACGAAGCCAGGAGGCATGTCATTACTCGACGCCCGGCTTTCTGATTGGCCGGGAAGACTACTCAATGCAAATTGGCTGGGAAGTCGGTTACCCAGCCAATCACAATCAAGCCGGCCAAACAACATGTAGCCGGCTTCCCGGCCAATCAGGAAGCCGGGCGGCATGTCATTACCCAAAGCCCGGCTTCCTGATTGCCCGGGAAGCCGGTTCAATGCCAGCAGAAGCACCGGTATTGGTACTCGGTATTGGCCATTACCGAAAGCAAAGTATCGGTACTCGCACTCGATACTAAAAAACCGGTATCGGTCTATCCCTAGTTTTAACCAATGTACTGGTTTGAAAGCCTTATCTATTGGCGGAGAAGCCGGCTTTCTAGTCAATCTGCATTGAACCGGCCTCCCAGCCAATCAGGAAGCCGGGAGGCAGGTCATTACTCGCCCTCCAGCTTTTGACTGGCCATGAAGCTGGCTTCATAAATGTCCAGAAAAAACGGTATCGGTGCATCCCTAGTTTTAACCGATGTACTGGTTTGAAAGCCTTATCTATTTTTCTCTGATTCAAAATGAGAAAGCTGGTCGGATGATCAGCGAAACATCTTCAGGAAAAATACAGCAAGCCCAGCTGCCTTGATTTCTATTTCCCCCCCCCCCCCCAAGATACCCCAAAACGAGC
>NW_017306354.1:1085096-1087491 GCF_000935625.1 Nanorana parkeri | reverse complement strand
CATTTGTTTTTGTGCCAAGGGCCCCCCAGGGGGGAGGGGGGGGGGGCGACCATCATCTTCCCTCCATGTTTTATCTTTGGCTTGCATGGTCTAGCTTAGCTCCCGCGGGATTCATTATAAAAGAAGAACGATTCTATCACGCTGCGACTTCATCGCCCCGAGGCGAACGCTGAACAAACTAAGTTAATTATATTGGTAAACAAGACGTGGAATTGAACCCGCCGGGGTTTGGGTAATAACGCACCCGTCCTCACTAATGCCGGTTATTATGTCTAATAACTCTCTAAAGTCCTTCATCAGGTTTAGATAGAAATAACAGCACATTAAGCCCGGGAATCTAAGCGACACAACTTTATAGCCCAGCAATAATACGAAGAGTAAGTCGCATTTATAATGAGCTAATTAGCATACCATTTGCATCTGTTTTCATTTACCTCCTTTGTCTTGAGCGATCTGCACTGACATAATTATTATTCTTTTTTTTGCCGCAGTAGTAATAATAAGCTTTCATTTACCAAGTACATGACGGCAACGTTATCACCATAATCCTTATCATTAAAAACAATGTTAAAGTATAACTAAAGCCACAACTTTTTTAAAGTAGGAAAAGGTAAGAGCACCAGTCAGATATTTTTTTCTTTCCCTTCATTCCGCGTCCTCACAACACCATCTAAAGCTATCTAACTCCAAAACCAAAAAAGTAGCACGTGCTACTAGTCTTTGCATGTGGTGGCTACATTAGTTTTCCTTTTTCAGGTTTTTATCCTGTGGATAACACACTTCCTGCCCCTTTGTGTCTACACTCAATTGTACACTGTATCTATGGGGACAGCCTTGGTTGTCACGTGGGATGGACTTCAAACATGTCTACTGTTGTTCATCTCTATTAGTAATGGGATGTGTAGTTTACAAAAGGATGTTTGCACTTTACAGGTGACAGGGACACTTCACTTCTAGATATGTTCTGTACTTGCTGAAAATGTTCTTAGAAAATGAATGCACACCACATCTAAGGACTGGTAATCTGTAAACTTTTATATTTTAGTTTTGGGTTTAGATTTTCTTTAAAGTGACACTAAACTCGGGAGTTAAATCTTAAAAATACATTCAGGTACCTTAACTATGAACAACAATGTATCTTATTTGTGTATCACTCGGCTGTAGATCCTCCAATCATCTCTGAATTGGTGCTGACACTGTCCTTCCTTCTGGAGGGTGGCTACTTTTGTTCCCCATGGTCCCTGTGTGTGTTGTAATGTGGTCACCGCTCCAAGCTCGCTCCCATGATGGACTACAATCTCATGTTTGAATAACTAAATGTGCCGAGCTACAACAACATGAATATTTCTTGTTCCTTCACCGAATGCACCACGTGCACCACACCAGATGTAGGGGTGCTCACCTTATTGAAAATCGGCCGATAATCGCAAAGTGTATGGAAGGCGTGTGACCGTTTCTACTGTACGATCGCACTTATTCCGTCGAACAAGCAGGCTGGAAAACCGTACGATTCTCGGCGGGTTAGTGGTGTGCTTGTTTGACAACTGCCGAACTTGCACTTTTTAAGGTGGCCATACACTGTACAACCCTCGCAAGACTTTTTAAGGTGGCCATACACTGTACAACCCTCGCAAGACTTTTTAAGGTGGCCATACACTGTACAACCCTCGCAAGACTTTTTAAGGTGGCCATACACTGTACAACCCTCGCAAGACTTTTTAAGGTGGCCATACACTGTACAACCCTCGCAAGACTTTTTAAGGTGGCCATACACTGTACAACCCTCGCAAGACTTTTTAAGGTGGCCATACACTGTACAACCCTCGCAAGACTTTTGTCTTGCAATGGTTGTAAAGTAATTTAAAAAACGTACGATCTGCCCATCTTGGACAGGCAGATTGTACTTGCGATCATCGCAAGCCCGACCCCCTGAGGGGAGGGCTTACGATGACTGCAATGCTGAACGGGCAGTGTGCGCGTGCGCACAGCAGCCCGTTCGGCAGTTATCTCTTGATCATGCTAAAAACCAGCCGAAAATCGTACGATTCTCGGCTGGTTTTTCACATTCTCGAAATACAAAAGTCATGCAACCGTACATTAGAAACGGTCGCACGCCTTCCATACACTGCACGATTATCGTATGATCACGGGATTACCCACGATTCTCGTACTATAATCGGCAGGTGTATGGGCACCTTTAAGGTGCCCATACACTGCATGATTCTCGTACGAGAATTGCGGGAAATCCCGCGATCGTACGAGAATCGTGCAGTGTGAATGAAGACGTGCGACCGTTTCTACTGTACGGTCGCACGTCCTTTGTCTAAGGAGCACGCTAGAAAACCAGCCGAGAATCTTACGATTTTTGGCTGGTTTGAACGGTGCTCGGGAGACA
>NW_017306354.1:1081406-1084855 GCF_000935625.1 Nanorana parkeri | reverse complement strand
GCCCGTCAGGGGGGCGGGCTCGCGATGATCGCAAGTACGATCTGCCTGTCCAAGATGGGCAGATTGTACGTTTTTAAAATTACTTTACAACCATCGCAAGACTACGGTCTTGCGATGGTTGTAAAGTGTATGGCCACCTTTACACAGATCTGTTTGCTGGTCTGATTACACCATTGGAGGACATCTGTGAGCGATTGGAGCTGAGGGCCCCCTCCCCTGGTTAAGGGAATTGCCTGATTTGACCTTTTGTTGGGGTCTATCAATAAGGTGAGCACCCCTATATCTGGTGTGGTGCACGTGGGGCATTTGGTGAAGGAACAAGAAAAATTCATCACTATTGCTATATATGGACATTTTAAAAGTTATGAAAATTTAAAGGCTTTACACCTGATTCATTTTTATTCACTGACATTTGTTCGAGTCACTGATTTTTTTGCTGTTGTAGCTCGGCACATTTAGTTATTCATTTTTCACGTATACACACTCACAGTGGGTGTACATTTTAGCGCCTTGTAGCTGTTAGTTTGCTTATTGGCGCAGTTCATTTATATATATACATACAATCTCATGTTTACTTTACTCATTTGTATTGGGATTGTAGTCCATCACCGGAGTGAGCTTGGAGCGGTGTCTACTTTACAACACACATAGGGACCATGGGGAACACAAGTTGCCACATCTCTGAATTCAGGGGCACTATTCATCCCACTGAAACCAATGATGGGGCACTATTCCTCCCACTGACACCAATGATGGGGCACTATTCCTCCCACTGACACCAATGATGGGGCACTATTCCTCCCACTGACACCAATGATGGGGCACTATTCCTCCCACTGACACCAATGATGGGGCACTATTCCTCCCACTGACACCAATGATGGGGCACTATTCCTCCCACTGGCAGCAATGATACGGCACAATTCCTCCCACTGGCCTATAATGAGAGGGTACTGTTTCCCTCTGATACCCCTCGTCCTTTACCCCACTGATACCTCCCACCCCCCACACTAGAAATAAAGTACTCATTGTTTAAATTTTAGTTTTTTCTGCCTTAAAAATCCCTTCCACATTTTATATATACTGTAGGCAGTGATAGAGCAGGTACTGAGGAGCATTAAATAGGTGAAACCGCCGGTAATCTATTGCTCACATTATCCGTTTGGCCTCCAGACGCCGCATTCGCTCTGCCGATGACCCTACAACCTTAAGAAAGATGAACGGCTGAGATTTAGCTTTTAAGGCTATGTTCCCATAGGCTAAAAAAAAATTCTGATGCCGTATAATAAGAGCTATAGCACTAGAGGTGAGAAGAATGTGCTTTTTAAGAGCTAATATCGAGCTCTCAGACAGAGATTGAAGGGGAAATATTCAAAGTGCAGTGCAGAGAATAAGTATAATCAATCAGACTCAATGCCTAATACTGAATAAGTCGTTGTCTGTGCCCTCCCCATTCACTCTTCTACAATATCACGCTGATGGCACAACTTACATAAAGAAGAAGAGCATGAGCGCCTATTGTGACATGGGAACTAATGCTCCAATACTTGCTGTAATAATCCTACAAATCAAACCTGAAGGCCAACTAGTAATAGTCCCCCTACAGAGGTGAAAAATTAAAATGCAGCTCAGGCTTCAATCCTCGTCTCCACTCTGGTGCTGTCCCCCCACAGCCCAAAAGACTGAGGGCATACTGTGAGTGCAAGGCATTATGGCTCTGCCCCAGAAGCGTAACTAGGAACCTCAGGGCCTGGTGCAAGAAACCATGAAGGGCCCCCCCACCCCCATCAAAAAATATTTACTGCTCAATGGTTACCAAGGTAGTGCATGTGTGTAGTCCCAGCAGGCAGTATTGGCACCTTGGTAGTTACCAGGGTAGTGTATGAGTGTAGTCCCAGGACGCAATGTTGGAACCTTGGTGGTTAACAGGGTAGTGCATGAGTGTAGTCCCAGGAGGAGATGTCGGCACCTTGGTGGTTAACAGGGTAGTGCATGTGTGAAGTTCCAGGAGGCAATGTCAGCACCTTGGCGGTTACCAGGGTAGTGCATGTGTGTAGTTCCAGGAGGCAATGTCGGCACCTTGGCGGTTACCAGGGTAGTGAATGAGTGTAGTTCCAGGAGGCAATGTCGGCACCTTGGCGGTTACCAGGGTAGTGAATGAGTGTAGTTCCAGGAGGCAATGTCGGCACCTTGGCGGTTACCAGGGTAGTGCAGGTGTGTAGTTCCAGGAGGCAATATCGGCACATTGGCGGTCACCAGGGTAGTGAATGAGTGTAGTTCCAGGAGGCAATGTCGGCACCTTGGCGGTTACCAGGGTAGTGCAGGTGTGTAGTTCCAGGAGGCAATGTCGGCACCTTGGCGGTTACCAGGGTAGTGCAGGTGTGTAGTTCCAGGAGGCAATGTCGGCACCTTGGCGGTTACCAGGGTAGTGCATGTGTGTAGTTCCAGGAGGCAATGTCGGCACCTTGGCGGTTACCAGGGTAGTGCAGGTGTGTAGTTCCAGGAGGCAATATCGGCACATTGGCGGTCACCAGGGTAGTGCATGAGTGTAGTCCCTTGGTGCTGTCATCTTTAAAGTAGAGGTAAACCCTCAATAACATTTAGTTAGCTAAAGCACTGTGAATCATAATCAATTACCATGTATCTCCCTTTTCCAAAACATGTATCTCTTGGTTCATCTTTTGTTACATCTCAGCGCTGCTGATCTCCGGAGACCTCTTTGCAGCCACATTTTGACTACATGCAATCCATTGATGGTTGCATGGCATTTCTCAGGGCGGGTTTCCTGATGGTGACAACAGTGGGCCATGCCTGAGTAATGTGTGTTGAAATGGTCACTTGTGGTCTCCATCAGAAGCCCAAGGTGACAACACAGGAGCACAATTCTGTGATAGGGACAGAGCGTTGTCACCCTATAGCAGGAAGTGCTCAAACAAGGACCTTCATGGCAGGATGACTAAGGATTACTTTAATGAAAGTGGCATCTATTGAAAATGGCTGTTGAAATTACTTAAAATAATAAAAGATTAAAATAATTAAAGATTATGTGATATTTTGTTGGTTTGCTTTATGTATACCAGAGGTAGGCAACCTCGGCTCTCCAACTTTGGCTCTCAGAGTCTTGCAATGTCTCATGGGACAGCTGGAGTGCCGAGGTTGCCTACCTTTGCCATATACTTTAAAGCAGGGTTGGGCCCTCCAGCTGTGCTTTAACTACAAATGCTTCTGCCTCATTCCTGTAACTGTCAGACTTGCAATGCCTGATAGGAATTGTAGTTCCACAACAGCAGGAGGGCCAGAGTTACCCACCTCTGCTTTAAAGCCCAACTAAGGTTACCATTCTCGCCATTAATTCTCAGCTGTTGCCGCAGTACTTCCATTCCACCACAAGATGTCCTCAGTCTTTCAGACTGAATGGAGCCCAGAGGCATCCAACCTGGCAAGCTGAG
>NW_017306354.1:1069242-1081243 GCF_000935625.1 Nanorana parkeri | reverse complement strand
CGGCGGACATACTGTGAATGCAGAACGTCAGTAAAAGGGGAAGGTGGGTGTTGGGGTGGAGGAGGGGGGAAGTGGGGGGATCAGCATGTGCTTTGGGCTTTAGAAAACTATTTTCCGGAATGTACCTAGAATAGAATACAATGGCTTTGTTTATAAACCAAGCCAGTGGCGTCACAAGGGGGGTACAGCCCGCACCAGGGTGACACAATTCGAGGGGTGACACCAAAATGACTGAGAGTCATTTTGGTGTCACCCCCTCTAAAAAAGTCAGGCACTCGGTCATGGACTGAGAGCCCGTCAGTGTCAGGATAGAGGAGGGGACCCGGCAGGATACCTTATCCCGCCAGGTAAACGTCCCCTCCTCTCTCTGCCGGCGTCCATCACCAAGATGGCCCGCCAGCAGGCACCAATTAGATAGCTGCGCATGCGCGATGACGTCATCGTGCCCGCGCGATGGCATCATGGTGCACGCGCGATGGCGTCATGGCAGGGTGTCAACCGGTCCCCGCTCCTGGATGACACCCGGCCTCGGGACGCCCCTGAACAAAGCCCCCTCCTTTTTTTTTTCCTCCAAGCAAATTTCAAGTAGACTGCATGAGATATTTCCAGCAATTACATTTTTGCGAAGGCGAAGTCTGTAAATATGCATCAAAATAGCTTTGCTATCCAAAAAAAACCACACAAAATGTGTAAAGCACTGCGCAAACTGTTGGCGCTATAATTCAATAATAATAACTACAGACCCTGGATTTCTTTTGGGGGGGGGGATCCTCTTTTCCCTGCTCTTCCCCTAGGCAGAGGAAAGTCGGCGCAGTGCACATTTTTTGTGGTTTACATTATCTGTGATTTCAGCCTCACAAAAAAACTGATTAAACCGAATCTCCTTTTTTTTTACAGCCCGTGTAGACTATGAGATGATGGTGTTAATAGAAGTATGATTCGATCCGTCAGTAATGGGCCATAACGGGCCCGCGCTCCACTGACAGGTCCATTTTTTAGGATGTATTTATGGCGTGTTTGTTGGCCGTGCCGTTGTCTGCATTGCAGGGTTTAATTGAACACTTTAAAGCTTTCTTTCCTTCAAGCCCCATTAATTGATTTTATTTGTGTATTCTCTGAGGGTTACCATGTAAGAAAAAACACGCACACATGCTCCCATTTACACTAGAGATGTCATCCGTCATGGCTCACATTTGTCTGGGCTTTTGTTCTTTTCTCCTTCATCCTGAAACCCGAAATCGATCACTATATGTGGCAACGTGTCTTACTGATTACAGTTTTCTTAAGCAAATGTTATTTTTGGAACTCTGTTGCAATTTTTTTTTACCTGGAGATCCTGCCAGCAACCTGCCTGTTGCAGACTGGCAACACTAAGCCAGTGCCTTGGAATTAGCAGCAGTGTTGTCAGCCTGTCATTCTGACTACTACAGGTGTGCGTGCCTATCTTTAAGATCATATAGACAGCCCATTGGTCAATTGAAATAATGCACACAGTGGACTGATAACACTGCTACTGATTGTGATGCAACGGCATAGTGTGGCCAACCTGCACCAACAGGAAATGCTGTTAATTGCACGGTCTCTGGGTTGATCTATGTATGTATGTATGTATGTGTGTATATGATGCCTCTGATGCCGTGTGGGCCGCCTGGGTCGCTGTGGCATGTAAGGGTGCTGGCTGTCCCTGACACAGCTCAGCAGCGGTGTTTCCCCTCACAGCCGCTGCGGAGCTGTGTCAGTGACAGGCAGCAGCTACGGCAGGCCAGCGTTCGCAGTGAAGGAGGAGGCAGGACCCGCCTAAGAGCAACCCCGCCTCCTCTTACATCACTGGCCAGCGACCTAAGAGCAGGTGGGGCCAGTGATGTAAGAGGAGGCGCGACATCGCTGACAGGTAAGAGGTGTGCAGCCCACCTGAGACCCTGCAGAGCCCACTGTAGAGAGACTATGGTGGGCTCTGCGGGGCCACTCTCAGGTGGGCTGTGTGGGATCGCAGGTGGGCTCTGCAAGTGGCATAACTAGCAATCACAGGGCCCCATACTAAATTTTGGGGCCCTGTGATTTCCAGTTACGCCCCTGCTGCAGCCTGAACACTTATCCCCTCTTTTCTTGAACAAATGAAAAAAAATGTAAGATATATAGATATCTATATATACGATCTATATATATATACACATACATACTTTTTTGGGGACAGATAGAGCTTTCTTGTGGTGGTATTTATTTAATTTCTGCATTCATTGATAGGAGGGGAGTTCAGCCGCTGGAAGTGTGCTGATCTCCCTCTGATCAATGTACATAGACATGATGTGCTGCTCCCAGGCCCACACGTGGGACCCCGGAGACTGGGTTAGCCGGAAGGGGGAGCGCACACTTCCCTATCACCATACAAGCGATCGGGTGGCTCAATTGCCACCTAAACACTTGTATGTAACAGCCGGCTGCAAAAAAATGTTTACAGTTCCCTGCATGTGCGCGCGCAAGCAAGAGCACAAGTGCGAGTCGTCCGTCCATCCATTTAATTACAACAAGTGGGGCGGCAAGCAGTTAATTGCTCACCCTGACGAAATAAGGGGTAACTGCGCTGATAAGGAAACATGATTATCATGCATTTTGCTAATGATTAGACATGTGCGATTCGTTTCGTTACGAATCAAAATTCCTAGATTCGTAAGCATACGAAATCCGAATTGCAGTTTCCGAATTATATCCGAAATACGAATTTCGGATCCGAATTTCTTTGAAACAGGAACTAATAATACCCCTGTGACTGAGGTTGAACAACATGACATCTCTTCTGCTGCTGAGAGTTGCATTACAATACACAGGCAGGAAATACGAAATTCCGTTGACGTATTTTCGTTCCGTTACGAACATTCATTATATTGAAGTTAAAAAGCAAAGTACATTTATATTGGAGTTGATGGTAGTTTTTTTTTAAGTCCGAAATACGAAATTTGGATACGGAATCCGTTAACGGAATTCGTATTTCAGATACAAAAACAACTACCACATCGACTCCAATATTAACAAAGGTATTTTTGCTTTTTAACTTCATAATAACGAATGTTCGTAAAGTTACGAAAATGTGCCGAAACTAACGAAAATTCGTATTTCGTACGAATCTGAATTGAGTTTCGGATACGAATTACGAAATACGAAATAATGGCTATTACGAAACGGAACGAAACGGAACTACATTTTTTCACAAGTCTATTAATGATTAAGGGGGTTATTCACGAAGGAGCCAAAGGATACAGCCATAGCTTCGGCTGATGCTTAGGCTCTCTTTTGCTGCCAGAGCCCATCGTTTCACTATAGCCCGTACGGCAGCCGAAGGCAGCCGGGCGGCTCAGCCGAGCCAAAGGCATATGCTTTGGCTCAACTGAGCCGACGTGACAGCCGAAGGCCGGCCATTCGCCCTGCAAATGACAGCGGGGAGAAGCCAGCCGTGATCTCACATCTGGCTCCGCCCTGTTGTAATGACAGATCAGCGTCCCCAAGTGACCTGGGGATGCTGAACTGTCATTAAACAATAACAACTGTTGCTATTCATTGTATGGGACAAGCTAGAAGACTCAGCAAGTGCTGGCCAATAGGAAACAGTTGGGTGGAGCTAGCTGTCACTGCTAACTCTGCTCAATTGTTTTTTTTATTTCTTTTTTCTTTTTTTAAATCTATTTAAAATCAATGTTTTAATTTTACTATTTATTTTAAAAAAAATCAACCTTTTTTTTTTTGGGTTGTTGTTGACTATTTTCACTGATTTTCTATTCTGCTTGGTACCACTGCTATTCACTCACTGCCCTTCGGCTCCTATAAGGATAGGGGCGAACGGCAGCGAGCAAGCTGTCAGAGCTTCGGCTCAGCCGATCCAGATGTTGCATCGGCTGAGTCGAAGTCCTTCTGCACTTCCGCTCAGCCGAACATGCTCTGAATATTCGGCTGAGTGGAAGTGCGGAAGGACTTATCCTTATAGGAGCCGGACGGCAGTGGGTGAACAGCCAAAGTGCAGCCAAAGGCAGCCAATATATGGCTGATTTTAGCCGATGTACGTCTGAAATCAGCCGTACAAGCCGGAAGTGAATAGTCAAACGTAGTTCAGCTCACTTCACTTCGGTTGGGTTATTCGATTGGCTGCCTTCGGCAACTTAGTGAATTACCCTTTAAATAACATTCCATAACAAGTGCTGATATGCTAATGATAGGTTCTTTGTATATAATAAAAGGTTACTGGAATGACTTTGTAGAGAGATTTGCTGTCCTCGGTATGCGCGGAACGACTTGTAGTGGAACATGGAGACAGCTAGTCTCCTTGTGTTACAGTGTGGTATCTGAGAGTCTAGAGTTGAGACAAGCTAATACGGTGTCCCGAGATCGCAGAAATTAACAATGTCATTAAAAATGTGTAAATTCTTAAAGGAGAACTATGGGGTCAGGGCCTTTCCTCCTAGGTTTTCCTTAGGGTAACGGGAGGACACAAACTAGCGTCCTCCCATCACCCTAAGCTCAGTATACCGCGAGCTGTAGCTGAGACGCTGCAGCCGGAGCGGATCCCGACAAATGTCGAGATCCGCCCAGCTGTGTGAGTGACAGCTGGCTCTGCCTATCTAGAGGCAGAGCCAGCTGTACCCGCCCCCTCCCCCATCCATTCCGCAAGTCAGCGCTGGCGGATCGGAGCAGAGAGGGGGGAATCCAGCCCCTCCCCTGTCACGGCAGAGAGCTGTGACAGGATTGAGAGGTGAGCGAACGCCGGTATGTGTTCGCTCACCTCCCGATCTACTGAGCCGACCTGTGACAGTCTCATTGTCACTGGTCGGCTAGAACTATGAGGTGAGTAAAAAGCACTCGCCTCATAGTTCTCCTTTAAGTGAACGATTTAATATGTAAAATGTTTAAATTTCGGAGGGTTCTACATGGCACCCGTCCATGGTTGGAGCTTAAAAGCTGTGATCTTGAGGTCAGATCCTTGTCCTAGCGCTCTCCACTCGTACCAATCACTTCTTTCCAATCTTAACTTTCACTCCATAACTCTTCCATAACTCTTCCATTCTCGATAAACTTTTAGGGCTGCAGCTGTGAGCAGAGGTTGTTGCTTTGCTTATCACCTCCGAATAGTTGTACGTAAAGCCCATTATGAGCTGGAACATAAAAAAATCATTTGCTGCAGTGACAGGCTCTCTTTAAGCTCCCGAGCAGCATTTTTCGCTGTGGCGCGCGGTACGCTGGGTGCCTCTCTTCACCGTGTTTTACTTTCCCCATCTGCTAAGTCTTTCCTTTTATCTCCAGCCATCAAAGCGGCTTCAATCTGAGCGCAGCGATCCGTAATGACCTCATGTAAATGCATCTAAAATATCACAAAGGTATTAATATTTCTTGTCAGTGTCGGGTCAGTGTTCTGTTCTGTACACTGGGCACACCTTGAAATGACCCGATTTTACAAAAGAGAACCTGTAGCTGGGCAAATACACTATACTCCCTTTAAGTGCTGGAGGAAAGGTGTTAAAGTAGATGGCATAATTTGGTTTTGTGCTGCCCTAGGACAGACTAAAGTCGGACACCCCCCAATCTAAATTTTTCCCACACCTTCCTGTTTAAGACATTTTGCATAACCTGTCAGTCGCTGGATACAGATTCTGACAGGTTGTGGTATTAGCGTAGCAGGGAAGCCGGGGTCTTAGGTGGACTGTAAAGGATCTCTGGTGGGCTCTGCTAGATCTTAGACTGAGACCACCATAGACCCTGCACAACCCAGCATGGACCTTTCACTGCCCACCTGAGTC
Organism: Nanorana parkeri; assembly: GCF_000935625.1. Classification (NCBI taxonomy): domain Eukaryota; kingdom Metazoa; phylum Chordata; class Amphibia; order Anura; family Dicroglossidae; genus Nanorana; species Nanorana parkeri. Next base: position 1,075,463 of record NW_017306354.1, on the reverse strand, counting down.
CCTGCAGACCCCACCATAGACCCCACAGCATATACCATAGACCCCAGCAGAGCCCACCATAGACCTTGCACAACCCAGCATAGACCTTGCACTGCCCACCTAAGTCCCTGCAAACCCCACCATAGACACTGCAGCATCCTCCATAGACCCCACAGGACCCACCATAGACCCTCGCAGAGCTCACCATAGACCCCCACAGAGCCCGCCAGAGACCTTGCACAACCCAGCATAGACCCTGCAGACCCCACTATAGACTTTACACATGTTTAATAATATGTGTGTGCATGTGTGTGTGTTCTTTTTTATTAATATTATTTTTTTTACTGTTGGGGGGGCTTCGAGGAAATATCAGGGGTCTAAGCCCCCTAAGACCCCTGACATCTTCCTTTTGAGATAGAAAATGAAATTGAGTCCTCAATCTCTTTTTCTGCAGCTTCTGTTCTAAAGGAATGGAGAACACTCAGTACAGAGGCTTCCCATTCATTCACAACCTTGTGATAGTAAATATGTACTATCATCCAGTTATGAATGGGGAGAAGCCTCTGTAGTGAGTGCTTCCACCCATTGAAAAGCTTGTGAATGAACAGGAAGTGATGTAAAGCACTTCCTGTTCATTCATAACCCATTCATCCCCAGTTATTTGCAAACATTGGAGTGATCACTCCAGTGTTTGCTCTGCACAAAGAGGATCAGTAAATATGAGATATTTACCGATCCTCCCGCCCTGCCATCCTGGGTGCTGAAGCCAGCGGGGGAGAGGAGGGAGTGCTGAAGCCGGCGGGGGGCGGAGGAGGAGTTCCTGTCACTTTAGGATGGCTGAGCAGTGAGGAGAGAGCCACCAGCTGTCAGATCCTGCCTAATCGGCTCTCTCTCTCCTCTCCTCACTTAGCCATCCTGGATGACGGCTCCCCCCATGGCTGCCCCCGCCAAGGGCTGCAGCGCTCCATTTCTCATTAGATCCCTAATTAAATCCCAGGCGGAGGAGTGCAGCGGGGATCCGAGGAGATGTTGGAGTCTGTGCAGCCCCTCTTCTCTCAGCCGAGCCGTGGCTGTGTTGGCTGTCTGGAGCCCAGTGCCCGCCATGGTATTGAGATTGTAGTCCATCACAAGAGCGAGCTTGGAGCGGTGACTACTTTACAACACACACAGGGACCATGGGGAACAAACGTAGCCCCCCTCCAGTAGGAAGGACAGTGTCGGCACCAATTCAGAGATGATTGGAGGATCTACAGCCGAGTGACACACAAATAAGATACATTGTTGTTCAGAGTTGAGGGACTTGAATGTATTTTTAGGATTTACCTCCTGAGTGTAGTGTCACTTTAAGAACTGCAACGCTCCTCCTTGCGCTCCATAAGACACGTTCTACGTTACAGTTGATGACTTCCCGCTGCTAATGTGCCTGCGACGCGTACCGATGAGTCACACGCTTATGTAAAACATCGCCGCGTTGTTAAGTTCCAAATAGTAAAAGACAAATTGAGCCATCAGCCATGGTTATGAAACATCTGTTGATGAGCCGAAGCTAAACAAGCTGTTCCCTTATTTAAATCTGTCATTGCTACTTTTCCTTTAACGGTGGAATACAGTCGGAGGGTGAGGGAGGGAGGGAGGGAGGAAGCCCCCCCGTGATATGTGGTGTGATGGTGATCCAGCAATGATGGTGGTTCCTGATCCAGCAGTGCCCTTCCTTTTACCCTTCTGCTCATCCAGTCCTGAGATCTACACAGACAACAGAGTCCGATTGGTGACCTGATTTTGCTCCAGTGCAGTTGAGCGACACATCTTAGTCACCTTTCAGCCCCCCCCTGCCCGTGATTGGACAATAAAGAAGCAACAGACTGCTAATGACGTCTCTCTTCTTGCTCTGCTCTCTCGGCCTATCAGGGTGCTTCTTTCACTGAAGCACAACTGATTGGCTCCTAGTCCTGCCCCTCCCTCTCTCACTGAGCTCTTCTGTACATAGCAGGGACACACCTTGGTCACCTCTCAGCCCCCCCTGCCTGTGATTGGACAATGAAGAAGCAACAGAGTACTAATGCCATCTCTTGGCTCGCTCTGCTCTCTCCTCCAGTCAGCATTTTCTTTGGCAGCACATGGGCCGTGCAGTACACCCTTTTGGGCACTAGTGCTGCCCCTCCCTCAGGAGACCTGATTTTTCTCTGTTGCAGTTTAGTAACACTTACAGGTCTGGTGCCACCCCCACTCTGTGACTGGATGGTGCAAAGAGAAGCAGCAGATTGATGAGCTCCCCTCTCTGTCACTCTGCTCTCCTCCTCCTCCTATCAGCATGCTCCCTGCACTACAGCACAACCGGTTGGCTCTTAGTCCTGCCCCTCCCTCTCCCTCTGAGCTCTGATGTACATAGCAGGGAGCTCTGTTAGCTGCCAAATAATTTGCTTTTCTCTCCACCCAGACCTAAGCTTTACACTGCTCTGACTGGCAGGGCACGAGACCTGAGTTTTCTCTGCTGCAGTTCAGTAGCACTGGCAGGTCTTGCTCCGCCCTCTGCCTCTGATTGGGCAGTGAAAGGAGAAGCAGCAGACTGGTGAGCTCATAACACGTCTCTGCTCTCTCCTCTTATCAGCATGCTCCTCGCACTACAGCACAACTGATTGGCTCCTAGTCCTGTCCCTCCCACTCTGGAGTTCTCAGAGGAGCGAGGCTGCATAGGACAAGCAGCCACATAGGAGGAAGGCAGACTCTCAGGTAAGGGCAGGGCACTGAGGAGAAGATAACCAATCACTAAGAGGAAATGCAGGGTCTCCCTGGGAGCACAAGGGAGATGAGACTGGGAGACGCACAGAGGGAACGTGCTAAGCAGGGGGAGATGCACACAAAGGATGGTGCGTAGTACAGGAGCTCTTATACAAACAGCGCACACAAGGAACATGTATAACATGGGGACAATGGCACTCAGCGTGACATGCACATGGGAAAGTGCACGGACAGTCACACAGGAATGAACAGAAAGCTGTGCACTGGGAGACGTGTGTAGCATGGCTATAGATACACCGAAAGCCATGCAAAAAAAATGCACAGAGGAACGTGCGTTGAACCGGAACACAGGTAATCACAGGGAAGGGGGGTGCGAAACGTAAAAGCCAAATGGGAAGACCAATACATGGGAAATAGCTGGAAACTACAACAAACAGGGACACAAGAAACCAGCACGAGGGAAAAGCCAACTGAAAGGTAACAGGGTACCCAGGAGGAATACAGGGAGCACGAGAATCCAGGGAAGCACAGGGAACTAAGCAAACGCAGAAATGCAAGAAGGTACCAGAACAGAAGGAATCACAGGCATGGAGGAGTTAGCAAAAGCAAGGGTCCAGGAAGGTACACGAGCACAAGAGATCACAGGGGGGCCGGCACAAGGGATTAGACTTGTTGCTTGAACCCAGAGCAACAAGTGAGGTAATGCTAAATAGGGGAGGAGGTGTGCAGATTGGCTGCAGCCCTGTGGAGCTCCATAGGCTGACTGACTGCCAATCATAGCAAAATCATCACAAGAGGCAGGAGATGGCTCTCGGGATGGTAATAGTATGGGTCTGGGACCACTTAATCACAATAGACTCAATTCACATAGCTAAAATACTAATATGAGGATGCATGGGTTCTTTTTTTTTTTTTTAAGTGACAGTTATTTTCTAACAAAGTCCAATGAGAGTTGAAAATAACTGTCACATGACTGATATAAAGATTTGGATCCTTGTGTTAAATCTTTGCGAATTAAGCCCAATGGCTCACTTTTGGCCTGAGCGTACAACTTTAGCTATGTGCCATCTATATAGACACATCACAAAAATATGCAAAGCATTCAAAAGTTTCCAGATTCCAGTCCAGCATTTCCCAGAAAGGCAAAATGGTGAACCTCGGCCCGCAGAACATCTGCTCCTCTTGGATGAAGCGGTAACTTCATCATGAGTCTCCCATTGTAAGTCAGAGTCCCTGCGCTTCCAACACTGGAGAAAGGGCACGGGGCGAGCTCAGCAAACAGCGTCGTGATGAGAAGTCTAACAGACGAGCCGCGCAAAGAGCGAATCACAATAAAAGAGGGGCCGCGGTAATTATATCATTACCGGCAAATTATAGAGGGACGCTCCGGAGATACAAAACATTCTGTTGGTTGGAAGTTTTCTAAATGCCGGGCTTGTAATTACGGAGGATATCCAACTCTCGTCAACAAAGGAAGCCCGCGAAGGATGTGAGAGATCTTTAATTGCTCCCAAGCTTGCTTGGGTTTGATTGTTTGATGGTTCAATATCCAATTTGGCAAGGAGTGATTATCACGTAAAGAATGGTCAGACGGAAAAAGGGAAAGAAAAGGGATTTGTTGGAAGGGTGTTCGATAATCCAGCGCCATATGCAAAATCAAGACGAAACAAAAGAGTGTTTACTAGGGATGCGCCGGTGCAGTTTTTTTGGTATCGAGTACAAGTCCCGATATTTATATTTCAGTACTCGCCAATACCGGTGCTTCCGCTAGCATGGAGCCGGCTTCCCGGCCAATCTGGAAGCTGGGCGGCAGGACATGTGGCTTCTTGATTGCCTGGGAAGCTGGCTCTATGCTGTTTGGCCGGCTCCATGCTGATTGGCCAGGAAGCCAGCTTTCCAGCCAATCAGCATCGAGTTAGCTTCCCGGGGAATCAGGAAGCCGGGCGGCAGGTAATGATACGTAGCTTCTTGAATGCTGAGGAAGCTGGCTCCATGCTGATTGGCTGGAAGCCAATCAGCATCAAGCCAGCTTCCAAGCCTATCAGGAAGCCAGAAGGCGGGTCATTACCCGCCTCTGGCTTCCTGGTTGGCCGGGAAGCCAGCTCGATGCTGTTTGGCCAGAAAGCCAGCTTCCCAGCCAATCAGCCCCGAGCCGGCTGTTTGACTGGCTCAATGCTTTTTGGCTGGGAAGCCAGCTTCCCAACCAATCAGCATGAAGCCAGATTACTAATTGGCTGGGAAGCCGGCTCTATGCTGTTTGTTCGACTCGATGCTGATTGGCTGGGAAGCCAGCTTCAGCTTCAAGCCAGCCAAACAGCATAGAGCCTGTTTCCCGGCCAATCAGGAAGCTGGGCGGCGACTCATTACCCACCGCCTGGCTTCCTGATTGGCTGGAAGCCAGCTCCATGTTCCCTCGTGGCACTGGCAGCCAGAGAAAATCTCCCTCTGACTGGAAGTTCCGGTATCTGGGAAGGTATCGAGGCATTTGGGCGAGTACTCGCACTCGCCCAAATACTCGGTATCGGCACCACTAGTGTTTATCTTTATTGCCCCCTTCTCCTGACCTATCCTAACTCCCCTCCACAGATACATACTTACCTCAATCTGAGGGCCTAGTTTGGTTACATCCAGCAGTGCAAGTCTTCACTCTCCTTGCCAAGCCTGTTCATTACAGCTCAAAAATTGCGTGCCCCCGTAAAATGGCAAAAAATTACAATACCCCAAATTGCCCATAGGCGATGATTTAAAAGCTTTTACTGCTTGTCAGTGTGATAACAGTGATTGATGGCCCTGGAATTCTTGCTCTCACTCAGACGTTTGCAGTGGTACGTAACACGTGTGACACAATTGTTGTTTTCGCATATAGGTGCACCTTGGGCTTAACGTTATTGCTATCACATAGGGGGATAACAAGCCCCCTATGTGATAGCAAAGAAAATGTGACAGGTCATCTTTATGGAGATGTCAAGGGTCTATTAGACCCCCTAATGACACCTATGAACCCCAAAAGAAGCTGAGTATAACCTGCAATGGTGGTCACAGGGGGGGGTTACACACTCCCCAGCACCATACAAGTGATTGGGCAGCTCTATAGCTGCCCGAATGCTTTTATGTGACAGCCAGGTGTTGGCTCTAAAACATGATACCAAGATATCGCTTTTTGATGAGGGGAGAAAAAGGAAACTAGGGAAGGGAAACTGTAATCAGATGAATATTCAGCTTTAAAGGAGAACTATGGGGTTAAGGCTTTTCCCATAGTTCTCCTTAGGGTAACAGGAGGACACAGACAACTATGTCTGGATCCGCCCAGCTGCGTGAGTGACAGCTGGCTCTGCCTATCTAGATGCAGAGCCAGCTGTACCCGCCCCCTCCCCCGTCGGATCCGCCAGTCAGCGCTGGCGGATCGGAGCGGGGAGGGGGGAATCCAGCCCCTCCCCTGTCACGGCAGAGAGCTGTGGCAGGATCGAGAGGTGAGCGAACGCCGGTATGTGTTCGCTCACCTC
>NW_017306354.1:1065153-1067632 GCF_000935625.1 Nanorana parkeri | reverse complement strand
ATCAAGCCAGCTTCCAAGCCTATCAGGAAGCCAGAAGGCGGGTCATTACCCGCCTCTGGCTTCCTGGTTGGCCGGGAAGCCAGCTCGATGCTGTTTGGCCAGAAAGCCAGCTTCCCAGCCAATCAGCCCCGAGCCGGCTGTTTGACTGGCTCAATGCTTTTTGGCTGGGAAGCCAGCTTCCCAACCAATCAGCATGAAGCCAGATTACTAATTGGCTGGGAAGCCGGCTCTATGCTGTTTGTTCGACTCGATGCTGATTGGCTGGGAAGCCAGCTTCAGCTTCAAGCCAGCCAAACAGCATAGAGCCTGTTTCCCGGCCAATCAGGAAGCTGGGCGGCGACTCATTACCCACCGCCTGGCTTCCTGATTGGCTGGAAGCCAGCTCCATGTTCCCTCGTGGCACTGGCAGCCAGAGAAAATCTCCCTCTGACTGGAAGTTCCGGTATCTGGGAAGGTATCGAGGCATTTGGGCGAGTACTCGCACTCGCCCAAATACTCGGTATCGGCACCACTAGTGTTTATCTTTATTGCCCCCTTCTCCTGACCTATCCTAACTCCCCTCCACAGATACATACTTACCTCAATCTGAGGGCCTAGTTTGGTTACATCCAGCAGTGCAAGTCTTCACTCTCCTTGCCAAGCCTGTTCATTACAGCTCAAAAATTGCGTGCCCCCGTAAAATGGCAAAAAATTACAATACCCCAAATTGCCCATAGGCGATGATTTAAAAGCTTTTACTGCTTGTCAGTGTGATAACAGTGATTGATGGCCCTGGAATTCTTGCTCTCACTCAGACGTTTGCAGTGGTACGTAACACGTGTGACACAATTGTTGTTTTCGCATATAGGTGCACCTTGGGCTTAACGTTATTGCTATCACATAGGGGGATAACAAGCCCCCTATGTGATAGCAAAGAAAATGTGACAGGTCATCTTTATGGAGATGTCAAGGGTCTATTAGACCCCCTAATGACACCTATGAACCCCAAAAGAAGCTGAGTATAACCTGCAATGGTGGTCACAGGGGGGGGTTACACACTCCCCAGCACCATACAAGTGATTGGGCAGCTCTATAGCTGCCCGAATGCTTTTATGTGACAGCCAGGTGTTGGCTCTAAAACATGATACCAAGATATCGCTTTTTGATGAGGGGAGAAAAAGGAAACTAGGGAAGGGAAACTGTAATCAGATGAATATTCAGCTTTAAAGGAGAACTATGGGGTTAAGGCTTTTCCCATAGTTCTCCTTAGGGTAACAGGAGGACACAGACAACTATGTCTGGATCCGCCCAGCTGCGTGAGGGACAGCTGTCTCATAGGTTCTCCTTTACTATATCTCTGAGGATAACCCTTACAGCCTACTACCCTAACCCAGACTGTGGCTGCTGCAAGCAGATATTGCCTCTCAAAGCAGTTTTTGCATCAGTCCGATTTGCGTTTAAGAACTTTCTGTCTGCAACGCTTTATGGCCCAAATAATTTACAAGCAGAGCAGCGGAAGCAACGAGATGAAGTTCATAATGGACAGCGACATTGTTCAGTGAGCCGATCGCATCTCACTATAGGTCGCATATAGCCTGTTCATTGATATTTTGTCAGCCTTCTAACTAAAATATTTTCTACTTAATGCAGCGCAGCCAGCTGAGCGCCACATCAGCTAATGGCTAATGTGTTTGTGGACGACATTCTTGAATACTGATAACAAGAAAGTTTTCAAAACTTAGCATAAAAATTGAGAATTTGCAACAAAAAAGCTTCCTTAAAGGAGAACTATGAGGCTGGTGCTTTTCACTCACCTCATAGTTCTAGCCGACCTGTGACAATGAGACTGTCACAGGTCGGCTCAGTAGATCGGGAGGTGAGTGAACACATACCGGCGTTCGCTCACCTCTCGATCCTGTCACGGCTCTCAGCCGTGACAGGGGAGGGGCTGGATTCCCCCCTCCCCGCTCCGATCCTCCAGCGCTGACTGGTGGAACGGGCTGGGGAGGGTACAGCTGGCTCTGCCTCTAGATAGGGCCAAGACGTGGGATTGTCTATATGGACAATATGTATGGACTGCCTGCTCGTGGCCCTGATCCCTGCAATTACTTTGTATGTGCAGTAACACTTGGTGCTGCCATCCCGGGACAAGTGGTGCTGTCATCCCGGAGCATGGCCCAGGACACAAAACATCGGTGGGACAGAGGGCCAAAACGTGGGATTGTCCATGGTGCTCACATATGTTTGGACTTCAAACGTGTCTGCCTTTCTTCATCTCCATCACATGGTGGGCTGACATGACTAGTAGATAAGGATATTTGTGCTAAAAATAAGGGCTCATTCATACACATCCATGCAGAGACCTGCTCCTGGGAGGGGCAGGAGCTGCATCCAAATGTGGACACCCGGACCTGCAGGTTCAGGTTGTGTGTAGGAACCAGCAGCTGTTTTTATTTACACCTTTTTTATATATATCTTTTATACATATATTTTTGTTATT
>NW_017306354.1:1064731-1065137 GCF_000935625.1 Nanorana parkeri | reverse complement strand
CTACCAGCCAGAGCTTGATACATAGATTTTACTGTCAAAGACGTCAAACCTCCGGGAGCGAGAGCACAGACTTCACAGCTGAGCGGCAGATAAGCTCTCGCTGTCCGGGTGTATATCACACGGAATTGAAATGCGCCGTGTCTCATTTAATGAAATGAAGAGGTAAATTCCGCTTCTCTCTTTTTATAACTGTATCGATCCGGCGTGGAGGCATATAAAATTAATGAGCGTTGCCTGCCCTAAAAGACCAATGCGCGGTCTTAAGAGTCGTTGCGGAGAGTTAAATTGACCTTTTCGGCCATTATGTGAAATCCGGGGTTATTTTAATTGACTCTGCAGGGATCGCTTGGAAAATTACTTCTTTCCTTGCATGTTATTTGAGTTCTTTTCCTTGCATCACCTCTGC
>NW_017306354.1:1059007-1064658 GCF_000935625.1 Nanorana parkeri | reverse complement strand
GAGATGTACATAAGGCGTTGGCGTGTTCCTCGACCAGCTTAACAAACTTTCAATTCAGTTTCAAATGTTTTGTTGTGTGTGTATTGATTACGCTCGACCAGGAGGTTGAACCGACGTTCTCCAAATAACTAATGGACTTTGTGATTCTTGTTCTCAATAATTGAAAAATTCAAGGTTGGGTAGTTTTCACTTATGTTAAACTGATTTTCTGTCTCAATCCATAGCTGTAGCTGCGTGCCGTGTGTAGAAAAACATTATTAATTACTAACTGACGGAGCCACTTGTTAAAAGACAACGCTCAGCAAATGACAACAACAACAAAATTAGATGTAAACCTTAACATAATGGCATTTAGTTTGATAACGTGCAGTGTATTATAAACAATTGCATTTTTAAAAATATAATATTCCTCCTTTATTGCATCTCAGTGGTCTTCTGTAGCCTTTTTGTAGCCACTTCCTGTCTGCATGCACTCTAGGAATGGCCGCATGGCATTTCTTAGGGTGGGATTCCTGATGGCGACAACAGTGGACCAAGTCTGCATATCTCTATGGGGGTTATTCTCTGAAGAGCCGAAGGATCCAGCCGTAGCTTCGGCTGATCCTTCGGCTCGCTTCGGCCGCCGGTGTACAGGCTATTCACTATAGTTTTTTTTTTTTTAGCTTTGGATTAATTGAAATTAACTCACCCTCCATGTTTGCCCTTGTGACCATTGTCACTGAGGCAGAGTGATGGGAAATACAACATTTTACCGTTCACACAGGAACAAAAGGTCAAAGGAAAGCCCCCTAGCCTCCAGCAAGAGTAACCAGGCAATATGATAGGCATAATTAGAGAGCCCCTGGCGCCTCTGCCTGATTGTGTCCCGCCCGGCCGGCCCGGATTACCATCGGGCAAGACATTTTTTCCTACACGGGCAAAGGTGGATTTTTTCCTCCCCCCCAAGGACCCCCATTACACTCCCCTCATACCCTCAAAACTTTAATTATGCCCAAGTACCCCCATAACACTCCCCTCATGCCCGCAAAACTTTACCTATGCCTAAGGACCCCTATAACACAACCTCTATACCTCAGGACCCCCATAACACACCCTTCATACCTCAGGACCCCCATAACACACCCTTCATACCTCAGGACCCCCATAACACACCCTTCATACCTCAGAACCCCCATAACACACCCTTCATACCTCAGGACCCCTTAACACTCTCCTCATACCCGCAAAACTTCACTTATGCCTAAGGACCCCCTAACACACTCTCTATCCCTCATGACCCCCATAACACACCCCTCATGACCCCTTAACACTCTCCTCATACCCGCAAAACTTCACTTATGCCTAAGGACCCCCAAAACACACCCTCTATACCTCAGGACCCCATAACACTCTCCTCATATCCGTAAAACTTCACTTATGCCTAAGGACCCCCATAACACACTCTCTATCCCTCAGGACCCCCATAACGCACCCTTCATACCTCAGGACCCCATAACACTTTTCACATAGCTCAGGACACCATAACACTTCTTATATCTCAGCACCCCCATAACATACCCCTTATAACTAAGGACCCCCATAACACTCCCCTTATACCCTATGCTGGAAGGTCAATTGGCTCCTGTCCAAAATTGGCCCTGTGTACATGTGGGATGGGGACTTTAGATCGTCAGCTCCTTTGAGAGCAGGGACTGATCTGACAACTATGTAAAGCGCTGTGTAAATTCAGCAGGGGGCATGTCGGACTATTGAGAAGAGACCACTGCTTCCACACAGAGAGCAAAGCTTTTTCTCTTTGGCATGTTTGTGCTATCTGTTGATTGGAGAGCTCTGACTAATCATGGGTATGTATCACACCTTTGCAGAGAGACCGCTGCTTCCATACTGAGAGCAAAGCTTCTTCTCTGCAGAGTGTTTGTGGTCTCTGCTGATTGGAGAGCACTAACTCTGACTCATCATGGGTATGTATCACACCTTTGCAGAGAGACCACTACTTCCATACTGAGAGCAGAGCTTCTTATCCTTCAGCATGTGTGTGCACTCTGCTGATTGGAGAGCAGTAACTCTGACTCATCATGGGTATGTATCAGAACTTTACAGAGAGACCGCTACTTCCATACTGAGAACAAAGCTTCTTCTCTGCAGCATGTTTGTGGTCTCTGCTGATTGGAGAGCACTAACTCTGACTCATCATGGGTAGGTATCAGAGAGACCGCTGCTTCTACAGAAGGAGCAAGGTTCCCAACTCAGCATGCTGGCAGGGGACAGGCTTTTCTACTCAGGCTGTGGCTGTTTTGTAAAGAAAATAAGCTGTAAGAGTTTGCACAGCTTCAGTTTAAATACTCCTGGAATATATTTGGCTGATTTATACTAAAAGCTCAGTTTAACAACCGGTGAAAAATAAATGAAGATTTGGCTTGTACATATCGGTGAGAGAATGGAGAAGGCATGTAAATCTGGCGTGATCAGACAAAAGATTAGACATGACAAAGCTCTACGTGGTTTCGGCCTGCTGGGGTTGTTTTCCCGGAAAAAAATGCAGTTTTGGCTTGGAGCGGCGTCCGCGAGGGAGGGGTGGTGGGGCTCAGCGGAAGCCCTTGATTTACTATTCTGTCTGTACTAGGTGGAGAGGTTGTAACATCTCACCCTGCTGTGCCTCTTGCTAAACAGCGACCCCACACCTCAAACCGCCGCCATCAATATTCAATGCCGCGCACCGCCATAAATATGCATGATGTGTACCGTAATAAATATGTAATGCGGGATTCTGTCATAAATATAAATACGGCCGGCAGGAATTATCTGAGCGGCTCTGCTGACATGGACAAAATGGAAATAGGAGCTAATCCCCGGGGCTCGCAATCTGATCATCGTCACTAAAGAGGACCTGGCATCTTAAACGGGACGGGCGATAGCAAAAATCGATCTCTAATGCGTTTCATTAAAGTGGTGCCGGAGTCTGCTTGACGCCTATGATGCGGCCACCTAAGCACTGTGTAGGAATGCTGGAGCAGCCGAAATACATAGAACTGAACTTTTTCTACCAGTCGTAGGATTTGTAATTCTGTTCTGCCAGCCATGGGGTGAAGGCAACCCTGCCAGGCAGCGCAGTGGTAGACACTCTCATTATCCGCTGTTCAAGCTGAACTCCAGGCAAACAGCTTCATAGACCAAGGAAATGCATATAAGGGAGCTGTTTTACCTGACAACGGGCTTTCATTGCCGTACATTCAGTCCTGAGATTTTACAACTGTGCTATGCAGGTTAGCCTTATCTGGCAGGGCAGGAGACCTAATTGTTCTCTGTTGAAGTTCAATAACACTTACAAGGGTCCCTCCCCAAGTCTTTGAGTGGACAGCAAAAGGTGAAGCAGCAGACTGAAGGATTGTTTACTCCAATACTTACTCCTGACCTCTGAACTCTGCATTACCTGCACTCTGTGTTACACAGTACTGACCTCTGAACTCTGCATTACTTACTACTGACCTCCGCACTCTGCAATACATACTACTCACTGACCTCTGCACTCTCCAATACTCCTGACCTCTGGACTCTGCAGTATCTGCTATGTTACATACTACTGACCTCTGTACTCTCTGATACTCCTGACCTCTGCACTCTGCATTACATACTACTGAACCATACACTCTGCATTACATACTACTGACATCTGCACTCTCTGATACTCCTGAACTCTGCATTTCCTGCTACTGACCAATGCTCTATGCATTACATACTACTGACCTCTGAACTCTCTGATATTCCTGACCTCTGGATTCTTAATTAACTGCTACTGATCTCTGCATTTTACATTGCATGCTATAAACCTGGGAACTCTGCAATATTTAATTGAATATGTAATCAATTGGCATCTCGGCAGGAAAGAGAAAGGGCGTGGGTTTGTTAATTCGCATTATTCATGGCTCATTCAGATATATAATGGGGAGTTTTTTGATATCGTAAATAACGACTTACAGTCCATGTATTCCCAAAGTATATGAAATAATTGTTTTGTAGCAAACAGATTTCTCAACGTGACACGGCGGTTAGTGTATCCAGTGGTGGGAAAGAGTTGTTTTTCCCACAGGGTAGATGACGGTCCTAATTTGATTATCCCAGGTATATATACATCCGGTATAATATGTGTCTTCCCCTTGTTATCATAATAGTGAGGGGGTATTCATTCAGAGACCGGGATATCGTTCATCTAGTTACCCTAAACAGGTTAATAAGTATCTTCTTACTCACGTGTTCGGGTGCATGTTGGTTTCCGTGCTGTTTGGTTCTTTGAGACCTTTCATCTATTAGTTTGTTTCCTTTTAGATTTGATATCGGGTCGACCACGGTTTCACGGGGTGGTAAACATTCTTACTTTTATAATTAATACATTTTTGAAATCTATACAATTGGTCTGTCCCGATCTTTAGCTAACCCTTGGACCTTTTACACTAGGTGATTGGCCCACTCCCTCTGTTTTTTCCTACTTACTACTGACCCCTGCACCTTGCATTGCATACTACTGACCCCTGCACCTTGCATTGCATACTCCTGATCTCTGCACGTTGCATAACATACTACAGACCTCTGCACTTTTCTAAACATACTACTGGCCTCTGCACTCTGCATTACAAACTACTGACCTCTGCACTTTGCGTAACATACTACTGACTTCTGCACTTTGCGTAACAAACTACTCACCTCTGCACTTTGCATTACATACTACTGACCTCTGCACTTTGCATAATATACTACTGACCTCTAAACTCTGTAGTCTGCCTTACTTTTCAAAGGGGGTTTGCTAGGTTATCTCCTTAAAAAAAAGCGCTCTGCCCCCTGGTGATCATTGAGCTGTTCCATGTTGTTCAGGGAGATCGCATACCCCTGTTCTAAATACATTATGCAGGTTGGTAGAGACATTGCACGAGCTACTCTACCCTGCCCCTAGTGGCCAATCTACAAAACTTAATTTGACTCAATAACATGAAAAGGAGGAGGAAGCTTGCAATAACATAAAAAGGTATATAAAATAATAACGTCAAAGCAAGCATGAAATAATAACCCAAACTATGTGCTTACTGAAAATCCACTCTAACCCCCTTTTTTTGTGTTTTTGTAGCCCCATCCTGTACATAAATCCGGCATTGTGTCACTTGCTCTCTGCGTTTTGCTGCTCTGCTCGCTGCAGATTGTTTGTAATTGTTCCAGACACCCCAGTCGCCCCACCGTCGCGTGGGATACAAATAGGCTGATAGACATCGTCAGACATATGGGATGTGTAATCACAAACCCAGATCAGCCCTTGTCAAACGAGATCAATTCCAGCAGGAGGCCGGACAACACTTGTTGTATTTGAGCCGGGATGAAATGAACGAATGATAATTCACCCCATCCGCGTTCCAAGTGCTTGGCAGCCGCCCGCGTCATCCCCTCCCGCGAGCCGCAGCGCTGACAGCTCCGATAGAAGCGATGGTCTTACAGCAAACAGCTTTTTTTTTTACATGTCACGGGATCATTTTCAGGAAAATAAAATAAAATTCCAACGTGGCAAATTTACTGATTTTAGGGATACAAAATGTAAAACCAAGCTTGGGGATGCATCAAGGCTTTCATTGGCATCAGTCCACCCCCCCCCCCCCCTTTGGTCTTTTTAT
>NW_017306354.1:1055658-1058764 GCF_000935625.1 Nanorana parkeri | reverse complement strand
GTCCCCCCCCCCCCCCCCTTACTTCTTTTTGTTGGTCATCTGGGAAACCCTTTGGCAATGCAGGAGATATATTCCTGAACACACCCCCGTTGGCTTGCTACTGTCTCTCCCATGTGACCTAACAAAGTATCAGTTCTTAATTCAGTGGAGATAATTCAAGAGATCCCTGAATTAGATTTATGAACCTGTCTTAGAGTTTGGATCTGATTGGTGATAGCACCATCAGGATGAGATGAAACTACTCAGTTCAGGCTTCAGGATACAGACCCACATTCTGAATAACCCAAAAACATGCTTTGGTGAGCATGCGCGTGCAACCGGAAGTGTGCGGGAAGACATGCACAGGAAGCCACGCCTCATTTTAATTGCCCTATATAAGCAGGTCTGCCTTTTGCTACAGTGCTGATGGTCTTCAACTAGTACCCTTGAAACCTGTTAACCTGTTGAATTGCCCATTGCCCTGTTCTTGACCCGGATCGTTTTACTCTCTCTCTCTCTCTCTGCTTGCTGCCTGCCCTTTGACCCCAGCCTGTTTCCTGGACTCTCCCTTGCCTGTCGTTTTTGTACCTCGCTGCCTGGCTGGTTGACCTTGGCTTCCTCGACCAGGCTCCTGCCTCAGGATTCTGCCTTTACGCTGCCTGTCCGGTTTGACCTCAGCCACGTTGACTACCCTGCTTCTGGACATCTCCAGCACAGTGCCCGGTCTTTTTATTGGCAATCATGCTTCTCGCTGTCCTGCCACGGTCTGTCTCCACCTCCGGGAGTAGGGGGGGTGCAGGACACAAAAATAAAAAAACACAAGAGAGGCCTCCTCATCCACTGGTCTCCTACCAGGTACATGAAACCTACCGTCCAGTTTGACCTCGGCCACGTTGACTACCCTGCTTGTGCCCAGTCTCCTAATTGGCAATCGTGCTTCTCCGGGGGGAGGGGGTGTGTGGGACACAAAACACAATAAACACAAGAGAGGCCACCTCATCTACCGGTCTCCTACCAGGTACATGAAACCTACCTTCTACACATGTGAGTTGGTCTCTGAATCTTGCTACACTAGGCTCCAGTGGGGACACCTTTAAATATCAGCTTTCTTTGTTGTCTACCAGAGATGAGCAGAATTGAGAGTTTTAAATTCCTAGAGAATTTCTTTAAAAATTGGGATTTTTTTTTTATTATTATTATTCAAAAGTTGGGAATTATTGTTTTGTATTCTTCTTCTTATTATTATTATAATATTATTATTTTATTTTTTATGTATTTTTTTATATTGCCCATGGTTCTACTTTAAAGCTATTTATTCTCAGTTTTTAGAAGTATCAAACCTTTTTACTGAGGGGTCTATTCACGAAGCAGCCGAAGGATCTAGCAGTAGCTTCGGCTGATCCTTCGGCTAGCTTCGGCCCCGGGAACCCTTCGGTTCAGTTGAACCGAAGGGGTGCTGTACGGGTTATTCACTATAGCCCGTACAGCTCCCGAACGTGGCCGAGCGGCTTAGTCGAGTCGAAACGCATATGCATCGGCTCGGCATATGCCTCGGCTCAGCTGAGCCGTGCTGAAAACCGAAGCTGGCCGAGCCTGCTTCTGACAGCTGGGCTTTTCTGCTCCCTCCCACATTTGCAAAAAAAAAAAGTCACACATGGAAAAAAAAAATCTGCATATTTTTTTTTCTTGGCCTTTTAATGATCATTTTGGTGTCCTTTATTTTTATTGTATTGTTTTAAACAAATGTATGTATGTAAAAAAAAAAATGCTGTGAAACGTCGGCGTTAAAGTCTGACTTTCATGGCTAGTAGAACAAATCGTACGCTGAACATCTAATCTGTTAAGTGTTCAAGATTTGATATGTCCAAATTGGTTTTCTGGCCGCGTGACAAATTCAATCATTGAGTAAACGGAGGGAGGGGGAGGGGGGATTTGTCTTAGCAAGCTGTAGGTGAACTTTACAACAACGCCTCACACTTTCTGCATGCTGTTTAATAAGTGCCCCAAATTTACTGATTTGCGGACATCTGAGGCTGAAAGAAGACTCGCGCCTTCGCAGAAAATGAATTTGTTCTCTCTGGTTAAGACGAAACCTCTGGACGTGAGGTCTTCCTCCATCAGCGGGCCGTTGCTTGAAATGTCTGTCATGTTTTAGATTCTCAGAGTACTAACTGTTCTAAACTCCAGGTGCACACCGCGCGATATCGCTCAAAACACAGATTTGCATTGAAGTCAATGGAGGCTGCTCACTAATTTGCGGTTTGTCGCGCGACCGAAATCACCTGTCACACGAAAAGGTGCCATTTTCACTTTGGATCCCGTAGACATCTCTATGCATTGAAAACGTGTGACAACCGCACGGGTTACAATGAACAAGCGCGCGATCGAAAATGCGCGAAAACAGCTCGACATCTGAATCGCCTAGGTGTGAACCTAGCCGAAAGGGAACATAGGTGGAAGCTGCTGCCATTTATGACCTCCCTTAAAAAAATTCCAGTCCCCTGGCCGTCGTGCTGACCCAGTGGCTTCAAAACGTTTTGGCTCATTGATCTTGAATATGTAAATATGTATAAATATATAACATATACAATATAGTAAAAAATAAAATACATAAAAATAAATTTTGTAGTCCTCTATAGCTGATGGTATTCTGCATTGCTATATCAAGTATTGCTGGGATTTGTAGTCCTCCATAGCTGATGGTATCCTGCATTGCCATATCAAGTATTGCTGAGATTTCTAGTCCCTCTACAGCTTGGAGTCAGTGGCAGAACTACTGGGATCACAGTGGTTGCTGCTTTGATCGGGCCCTGGCGCTCCACCACTGTCCTAAAATCATTAGTCTGTATTGTTTTAGAAAAACTGTCAAAGTTATCAGGAATTGTTTTTCCAGCCTCGCCTACAGCATTCATAAGCAAAAGCCATTTGGCACAGCCATCCAACACTGTCATAAGTTCAGAGGGAATGTAATCTATATTGATGAGCCGAGTCACTGAATGACGCGTGACCCCGTTTAATAAATCATAGCGATCGCCCGTGCATCTTATGTAGTTAATGGTTTGCCTTTAATGTTTTTGTTATGGCAGTAATTGAGTCCCCAGGACTGCTCCAAAGATCACATAAAAAT
>NW_017306354.1:1044507-1055171 GCF_000935625.1 Nanorana parkeri | reverse complement strand
ATATATATAATAAAGCAACTTGAACATAAAAAGTGTTTTCTAAGCAGATTTGGGGCGAGAATGCATTAAAGGAGCCAGTCGAGCGGGGAATATTTGTCTGCGAAACAATTTGTCGTAGGCCCGAGAGTGATTTACCTGAGAATTTTCCCATTTAGGCTCGCTGTCTGGTGCGCGGCGGCTGTCACCTCGGCTGTATTAGGTGGGTGACATGGTTTGTATACGCCGGACAGTGCGGCGGTGACAGCAGGCGCTCGCTCGCTCCATATTGCTTTCTGCTTACGCAGACGCTGACATTTGATAAAACATATGTTGGGTTTACCGTGTGTCAAACACCTGTGAGATTATTGGAGGTGTCTGTGTATTGTTTATCGGCGCGTGCTGCAAATCAGCAGGGGCTGCTGTTATGGAGAGGTGGTTAGTAGCAGCTGCTGGTTTTGTAGGGTAGAAGCTTTTTATTTGTCTCGCTATAGAATTTGTTTTGTAAGAGAACCTGTCATTCAAGATTAGAGTGGACCTAGCATGAGAATTGGAATACATTTTTTGAAAAATAAGTACATGCAAGCTGAGCAGCGGGTGTAATGTCTGACTCTGACTCAGAAAATATTACGGATTACGGCAGCCATGGGAATATAGCTAGTAGGACAGCCAGGTGTACGGAATAAATGCCAGAATGAAAATGAGAGTCACTGAGCATGTTTGCATTTGACTAACGTTCACCTTTAAGGCCTAATGAGACTTGTTTGTTGCGTTAACATGCAGTATAATGCTTGTTTTACCGCATGTTAATACAGAACATAGTCACTTATGCGTGCTTTTTCGTGCCATTTATTGAGACATAACATATGCAATGGACCACAAATGTCAGCCTTATAGTCCATCTAAACCCAAAAGCTAAAATCTCATATAAACTTTACCATGTCAACTTAAAGTCACACTAAACTCAGGAGTGAAACTTTAAAAATACAGTCCCTGAACTATGAACAACAATGTATCTTATTTGTGTATCACTCGGCTGTAGATCCTCCAATCATCTCTGAATTGGTGCCGACACTGTCCTTCCTTCTGGAGGGGGGCTACTTGTGTTCTCCATGGTCCCTGTGTGTGTTGTAAAGTAGTCACCGCTCCAAGCTCACTCCTGGGATGGACTACATTCTCATGTTTAGTTTATTGATTTGTATTGAGATTGTAGTCCATCACAGGTGCGAGCTTGGAACGGTGACTACTTTACAACACACACAGGGACTGTCCGTGGTCTACCCCTTTCCTCCGAAGCCTGGCTGTCCCTGGACCACCCCTTTCATTCATTGGCTTTTAGTTCTTTCAATCACGGAGGCATAGCATTACCTAGGGTAATCTGCATGCAAATACCCTGTTTCCCCGAAAATAAGACCTAGTACTAATTTTGGGGATTGCTAAAATTTAAGACCTACACCAGAAAATTAGACCTAGTTGTGACCATTCCCAGGGCCGGTGGTGGCATAAGGGGGAACTTGAAGAGCCGCGGTTGCCAGCGCTAGAGGAAGCGAGGCGGCACCAGAGGGAACAGAATCGCATAAGCCGATGCCTCCTCTATAGCGCCGGCTCCTGTCACAGGCGGAGTGATACCAAATGCACTCCGCCTGTGAGGAATCAATAGTGAAAGTGCGCTTCGCTCATTCTGGCCAGCGATAGGTTAGCAAATTGCTCTTGGAAAGGTACGGCACCCCTGATTGCCCTGATCACCATATTTTTCCGTGGATTGTTGTACATTGAAAAAAAAAAAAAAAAAGATAAGACCTACCCCGAAAATAAGACCTAGTGTGTTTTTTGAGCCCCCAAAAATATAAGACAGTGTCTTATTTTCGGGGAAACACGGTACATCCTTATTAAGAAAGCCCACTCCTCCAGACTGACACCCACTCATTACAGCATTTCAAGTTTAGATTACTAATTTGTATTGAGATTGTAGTCCATCATGGGAGCGAGCCTATGGTGGGCTCTGCAGGTTCACCCTCAGGTGGGATCTCGAGTGAGCTCTGCAAGGGGTATAACTAGAAATCACGGGGCTCCATACAAAATTCTGCTATGGGGCCCTGTGATTTCTAGTTACGCCCCTGGTCCCTATGGCACACATATACAGGGCCAATTTAGACAGGAGCTAATAACTTAAATGATAAATAATTCTATATCACTAGGAGTTTTATTGCCAGGGGTGCATGCTGGGGAGGGTCTAAATATTTAAGAGAATTGCTTCCACAGACAGATACTAATAGGTTAAAAGTGAGCTTTCAGCCGAGCATGCAGACACTGGTAACATAATGCAATGATCTCTTTAGGTGTATGCATTCTTAGCTTAGCTCAGAGAAACCACATATCCATTATTATAATTTAGTATCCCTGAGGGACCATTGCATAGAAATATGAAAGACAAGAAAGAAAATGAGATACAGATATTGGGCTATTTGCCATAAAAAAGGGTGAAAAGGCAGAAATAAACTTTACAGTTTTTGGCCTTATGGGGGCGGATCTAGTCATGGCTTACATCTACTTCTGCTTGCTTCTCCTTAAAGGTGAACTATGGGGTAAGTGTTTTCCCCATAGTTCTCCTAAGCATCAAGGGGTGGACATGAACTAGCATCCTCCCGTGACCCAAAGCTCAGTATATTGCGAGCTACAGCTCACGGTATACTGAGACCGCCGCAGCCGGGACGGATCCCGACATTACCGTTGAGATCCACCTAGCTGCGTGAGTGACAGCTGGCTCTGCCTATCTAGAGGCAGAGCCCGCTGTACCCGCCCCCTCCCCCGTCCGTTCCGCCAGTCGGCGCTGGAGGATCGGAGCGGGAAGGGGAGAATCCCTGCAGGGAGCCGTGAGTTACAGTTAGGGCCCTCTGCAGGGAGATGATCGAGAAGTGAGCGAGCGACGGTATGTGTTCCCTCACTTCCCGATCTATTGAGCCGACGTGTGACAGTCTCATTGTCACACGTCGGCTCGAACTATGAGGATGAGTGAAAATCACTCGCCTCATAGTTCTCCTTTAAGCTTTGGGCACCAGTATTCTTTCATTTGTTATATCATTTTGCTTTCTTTTGGCAATGGTGCCCACTTGTCAGCATTTGGCATGCATGCCGTCACCTTTAGGCGCGTGCACGTCGCGTCATGCGTGCATCTCTCCATGTGGGTTGCTCGGATAAGGATTAGCGCTAGGAAGCAATGAGCTTTGTCCAAGAAAAGCTGGCAGCTGACGGACCAGAATGGCACAGGTGCCTACGACTTTATTACAGTCCCGCGCGCCCTGTTATTAAGAATGGGCAGATGATGTCCACTGGAAGTGTTTCAGACCCGGAGACCATTTACCAGTTAACCAATAAGAATCCACACTCTACCAGTATGCTGCGGTGCCACTCAGTGCAAGTCTTTGATTTCCTCAATAGAACTCTACAGTGTAATACAGACATCCTGGAATTCATCTGCAGATTCTGGTCAGGGTTAAACCTTGTTTGACTTTCATTTTGTTTTCTTTTCTTCTGAAAAGAAGAACCTCCCACAGGGTCAGTGGCGTAACAATCGCCATAGCGACCCAGGCGGCCGCTATGGGGCCCTGGCACAGGGGTCCTGGCCAGGGCATCCCTCTGATGCCGTGTGGGCCGCCTGGGTCGCTATGGTATATAAGGGTGCTGGCTGTCACTGACACAGCTCAGCAGCGGCTTTATTTGGAAAAGGCGGGAGAAGTGAACAATGGAGGACAACATCGCTGAACTGGAAGGTAAGCTGAATTGGATCAAATCGGCTATTTCGGCCTTGATTGTTCACTTCTCCTGTCTTCTCCAAACTCTTCACCCTTTGGTGAAAAGACCTTTAAATATTACCAAAATCTCCAGATTTTCACTGATATTTAAACGCAAATAAAAAAATAATTTTGCTCATCTGTACAACTCAAATATCACTCTAGGCCAGATCGACCCTTTAAATGTATTCTTAAGATAGCCGTATATGTTTAGATGTCTCATGTTTTTTTGATACAAGAACAGCTGCAGGATAGTGGGTTGGAGCTTTTGTAACCCTTTATAACCGAAATATCACTCCAGGGATCCTTTAAATTTGTTCTTAAGCTAGCCATTCATGTTTAGATTCTTGTGTTTTTTTTGGCACAAGAACAGTTTGTTGGAGGTTCTGTAACCCACACACACCATGTAAAGTCCATTCTACCCTTAAAAGCACACCCAAACAACCTGATTTCACCTTTCCTCTCAACTTCAATGAAATGAGCCAAAATGGACACATTTTACCCAAATCTCCAGATTTTCTATGAAATTTAAAAGGGACCATGTAAAGTCCATTCTACCGTTAAAAACCGTGTTTAGATTTCTCGCGTTCACGATGGATCTGCACTGCCAACAATTCCGCCATCAATTTTTCATTTGCCTCCTTTGATTTTTCAATCAACTTTTTGGGTGGATGGAGGAATCTGAACTAACAATTCGCCCGACAATTTTCCACCCGACCTTCTTGTTTTTTGTTTTTTTTTAAGCAAGTCTTTCTTTATTAGGTTTTACAGAATACATTGCATTCAACATTTCTCATATCATGTAGTACATTGTATTATCCTGTAGCCAGCCGGCTATCGACCTTCTTGTTTTGGAGATGGGTGGTGCAGATGGGCACACCCTTGGTCACTCTCTTGGTCACCCTCTTGGACAAGCCAGGTGCCAGAAACTGAGCAGGGGCTCGTCCTATGCCCCAAACTACCAGTAAATCTGGAGCAGATGGGGCCACCCTTGGCTTGTATTATGGCTGAGCAGCAGTGATAAAAATTTGCGTGGCGTATAGACAGCTTTAGTTATGAAGGGATACAGCTATTTGACTGAGTCAAGATAAATATGTCTGCCACTCACAAACCCATCACACGTGGTCACCCTCTTGAACAAGCCAGGTGCCAGGAGCTGACCAGGGGCTCGTCCTATGCCCCAAACTGCCAGTAAATCCAATAAAGAAGTTGTGATAATTCAACGCAAATGTAACTTTATTTTTCTGGCCAAGCAAGCCCAAAAGCCCCGCCCGGCAGCTTCTCCTTTGACCCTATTCACCCAAAAAACTGTTTTGGGTTGTAGATATTAATTAACGCTGAATTTTAAAGGAGTGCCTTCAGCTTTTTCTAGGTGACAACAATGCCATCCTTTTCTTGAGTCCATGGCATAGAAATGGCATCTGCAACGATTACGGAGCGCTCGCCTTTTAGGATCGTCTACCATGCCGAAACACCTTCAAAAAAACAGCCATCCCATATCTCCATTCCATATGGCAGGATCTTGTTGGGGGCTCCCAGCAGACAAGCGCGGCGGTGTGTCTCCAGAGAGCCGTATTATCACACAGCCAGACTCATCAGCTTGTTAAGCTATTACAGTAGCTTTGAGTCTCCTCTTTTTTTCCTTTTTTCTTGCCCCTTTTATACTAAAAGCTGCTTCCTGAAGCCGTGCACTCCAGCTCCTCTGGTTGCCTTTCAAGCTGTTTCCTCTCGCTCCCCCCCTTTTGTTGAGATTACTGCAAGTGGTGTCATCACTTTCAAAGGCTCTGTGATGTTTTTTGTACATAAAAACAAGTTCCGTGTCCCCATTTGATGTGTTGTGGCTCAGAGGACACGGAAACAAGAGTTTATTTCTATGTCTATTTATTTACGGGGTTTTTTGTTTTGTCTTTTACTTCTATTTAGAGGAGCAGAAAGGCTGGTAAAGAATAGAAAATATATATTTTTTTTATTTAAATGATTTGCATATGTGTTACTTTATTTGCCCCCAAAACCAAGTTTCTCTTGTTCTCTCTCTCTTTTTCAATCCCTCTCTCTCTCGTTCTCTCTCTTATTCTCTCTTTCTCACTCACTCCCTCTCTCTCTCTCGTTTTCTCTCTCTCCCGTTTTCTCTCACTATCCCTCTATCTCATACCCCCCCTCTCTCTCGCTATCTATCTCTTGTTATCTATCTCTTGTTATCTCTCTCTCGTTCTCTCTCTCGTTCTTTCTCTCGTTCTCTCACTTTTTCACTCCCTCTCTCTCTCACTCTCTCGTTCTCTCTCTCACTATCCCTCTTTATCATACCCCCCTCTCTCTCTTTATCTATCTCTTGTTATCTCTCTCTCTCTCATCTAGCTCTCCATCTATCTATTACGTTTCTAATACACAGAGGTTTATTCTGTAAAATAAAAGATACAAGTCTTTGCTGCACCTTCAATCTCCATCTGTCACCTGTAATATTTATTTTCCAACACTAGATGTTCCGGCATCACTCCCCTGGGTTCAGGTTGTCATAGACCCGCCCCCACCCTGTGGCTGGACAGTGATAGGAGAAGCAGCTCATTGATTCTGTCACTTTGATCACTACTACTACTACCATGCTCCTTGTCAGCACATGAACTTACTGGCATCTTCTGCTGCTTCTCACTCTCCCAGTCTGAGCTCTGCTTTACCAGGACTGCAAGGTGCTGACACCGAGTCAGATGTAGGTCCTTTCATTGCATTGGAAAAAAAAAATTGATGACGTATTATTGATTACAGTGCTGCATCCATGTGTATCTTTTATATGTGCTAATGTCAGTACATTGTTACACTCTGTACAACCTGAAACTTAGCCAAGCTACAATGTATCCCTTTAATGCCTCGTGTGTTACCCAGAATGCCTCGCCAGACCCAAGGCCAATGTCAGGGAGCCAAGCTTGTGGCTTCGTGTTGTATAATCAGGATGGGCTCTGGAGCTGGGTAAAGCTATTTTCGTTCCGTCAGAGCGCTGAGCCTGACCGTCCCCTTTCCATCTGTGTCTTTGCCGGCATTCCCAGACCTCCTTCAAAATGTATGAAGGAGACCTTCTCCCTGAAGTGACTTTTTAAACATAGTTAATGATGTCTTGTGGAGTCAGCACGATAAACAATATCTAGGAGGAAGTCTTAGAGGAAGAGCATCAAGTGGAGATAAACTTCATAGCAACTTGTCAAGGATTCTGCAATCATTTCTACTATATACAGTATAAGACAAGACACTGATTATATATACTGTGTGTATATCTATCTATCTATCTATCTATCTATCTATATATATATATATATTATACAGTACACTCTCTGGTATTTAACTAACCAGAGCTCTCATCTAACCAGAAAGTATGAACCCCTGTTTACTACTATTTTGCTGATCTGTGGCATGTATTATCCTGGAAACGATTGTGTGTCTTAATTTCTTAATTTGATTTTGATTACTGCGTTTCAATATCAATATGAAGTCAATACAGAGTTTATGTTATGGGGTATAGTACGGGATATGGCATTAGTTAAACCTATTTTTAATAGTAACTCTCAAGCAACCAGAAACGACATTTATCTGGAATCTACCAATCCCTGTGGATGCTGGATAACGGGGAGTTTACTGTGTGTATACACACACACGCACTTTACAGACTGAACTTTTGAATACTAAAAGCTGGATGGGTCGATGGATTGCTGCATGGATGGAAGATGGGTGCATGTATGGATCTATGGATGGACTGAGTCTGCGTGGATGAATCGATGTATGGATGGATTGTTGCATAATTGGATGGACTGATGTATGGGTGATAGATGGACGCATGCATGAATAGATTGTTGCATGGATGGAGGTTAGATTGATGCACGGATAATAGAGGAATGCATGCATACATGGATTGAGGGATTGTTGCATGAATGGATGGATTGATGTATGGGTGATAGACAGATAGATAGATAGATAGATAGATAGATAGATAGATAGATAGATAGATAGATAGATAGATGCCGGCATGGATGGATGTAACAGTTCGGGATACTTTTACTCTCAGCCTCAATAAACTCGATTCACGTTCCTCTTTCCTGTCTGTGTCCTAAATCCAGCCTTGCAGCCGTGCACCGGATGTCAGCTGCCTAGAAAACAAGGAGGGACATCTTTTTTTTCTTCCTCTTGTCATCCCAACAGGCTACAGGAAAGAAAAAAAAGAAAAATCCCTACAAGTAAGCAAGGAGAGGATGAAGTCAACGGCAAGACAGCTGTGCGGCTGACCTTAGCGAGCTGCCATCCCATGCTCCTCCTAACAGATGGGAGCGTAGAGGGCGTGCGGGCCCGGGGAGACGCAGGGCCGATGTAAGGGAATAGGTTAGGGAAGGTGAAACAAATATTAAAAGCTTTCAATCTTCATCGGTAGTGGCAGTCCAAAGACGTCAGCTTTCCGGGCTGAGGACGGGGATGACAATCATCCAGCTAACACATCATTAACCCTATTTCATCAACCCCTTGAGGTCTTAGGACGTGTCTGGTATGTCCAGACTTCAAGGGGTTAAACAATCTCCCGGGACCACAATTAATACCGTCAGGACGGCTAATAGGAAGACACCCAGTTTTGTGATGTCCTTTGAAGAGTGTGAACCTGGAAGTGCTCAACTCTGAGCTGTCATAATCCCGGCTGATAACAAGTCACGGCTGTAGCAGAGGGCAGAGGGAGACATTGGGGGTGTACACACACTGTCACTTTATATACAGATTACTGATCCAGCACTGCTTCCTTCTCCTCTATCTGACAATCAGAAAAACGCATCTGATTGGACAGAAACTCACATGTCCAATTCAGTGTCGTTCTTGACGGGATCCGAAATTCGGAAACGCAAATTCGGATTCAGACACATTCGGATGCATTGGGTTTCGGAAATTCGGATGTGCCCATGTCTAGTAACAAGGTCAGTTCTGGCACATGGCGATATACTGATGGTAAACCAGTATTTGATTTAGGAGCTGGTGGCGGCGTCAATGAACGTTCACAGCGGAACACTTTAGAAATGTCCACACGTCCGATCCACTCCCAATATGATGATATCTTTGTTTTCCAGATTATTATCCCGCAGCCCAAAATAACTCTATTCAATGTACTGCAGGAGAGGTGCTCAGCCAGTAATTTGACTTGATTGCCTATAACAGAGCTCTCAGCTTTCATTCTGCTAGATATAAACATCTTCAAAATAAGCCTAATAGAAAAAAAAAACACATGAACACGGTGAGCTTACCTGTAAATTATTTTTATTTTATTTTTTAGTTTAAAAGAGAACTATGGGGTAAGTGTTTTTCCCCATTGTTCTCTTAAGGGTCACGGGAGGACATAAACTAGCGTCCTCCCGTGACCCAAAGCTCAGTATATAGCAAGCTACAGCTCGCGGTATACAGAGACCGGCGCAGACGGGACGGATCCTGACAATACTGTCGAGATCCACCCAGCTGCGTGAGTGACAGCTGGCTCTGCCTATCTAGAGGCAGAGACAGCTGTACCCGCCCCCTCCCCCGTCCGTTCTGCCAGTCAGCACTGGATGATCGGAGCGGGGAGGGGGGAATCCCTGCAGGGAGCCGTGAGTGACAGTCACGGCTCTCTGCAGGAACATGACCCAGAAGTGAGCGAGCGACGGTATGTGTTCACTTACTTCCCGATCTACTGAGTCGACGTGTGACAGTCTCATTGTCACAGGTTGGCTCGAACTATGAGGATGAGTGAAAATCACTCACCTCATAGTTCTCCTTTAAGAGCTTTTTAGCAGAATTTCGGCATTTTCACCAAATACAGGCAGTTCCCGAGTTACATACATCCGACTTACATACGACTCCTACTTACCAACGGAGGCTATTACTATACAGCAGTTCAGTAGTTGTACTGCTACCGCGCTCGTGCCGACGAGGAGTGCCCACCTTTTTGGATCTGGTTCATAGTACTGTACGTACATGACAGGAAGTTGGCTCTTGTTAGGCGTGTAGACGAGGGGTGCCTGCCTCTACTTCCGGGTCACTGTGAGGTTTTTAATGCTGTCTGTATCCTCATTAGAAAGATTAAATCTCACTTCCTGCCCTTGAGACAACAGGAAGTGAGAGGAAATCTACTCCTAGGAAGGGAAATTCACTCCTGTAAGAGTGATCATGGGGAAACGGCGTCTCTGCTGAAGCTTTATCACCAATCCTTGTTTCCACGACAACCCTTATTTGTCAAAATCCGATTGTCACAGGGACAGAAAGTGAGGGGAAATC
Source organism: Nanorana parkeri (assembly GCF_000935625.1). Lineage (NCBI taxonomy): Eukaryota > Metazoa > Chordata > Amphibia > Anura > Dicroglossidae > Nanorana > Nanorana parkeri. Next base: position 1,045,140 of record NW_017306354.1, on the reverse strand, counting down.
TTCTGAACAGGGGCACACACAGCAAAACAAACTTTACAGAGGGGTAAACCCTTCCCTATGCTATCCAAAACAAAACAAAAACATTTTTTGTCTGGAGTTACACTTAAAAAATGTACCTGTTCCAACTTACATACAAATTCAACTTAAGAACAAACCTACAGTCCCGATCTTGTTACCTGGGGACTCCCTGTACATTGGAGTCGATAGGAAAGGTGAAATGAAGTGCAGCACAATGGACTTTAAATGTCTTCCAAGGGTTACTGGGGCTTGTTTCCGCTATCCTGGACCTGTTTTTGTGCCCCATATTGGCCTTATTATTGATAAAAATAACATTTATATTAATATATATCTTTTTTTGCAAAACAAACAAACTGTAAAAACATTAAATAAAAAAATAATGCTTTTTTGATTTTTTTAAAGGCTTTCGTCTCACCTTTTGCTGCAAAACATTGTTATTTACATGCAGAGCGTGAATGGCTCATCAATAGTGACTCATTCTTTGCAGGAGGGCTCAGGTTAGATGTTTAGCTCTTTTTACCTCTTTAGCTAACCCATGATGCTATGGGAAACCTTTGTCATGTATTAAATGTTTAATTACAAACCAAGCCTTGTAGTTATACATTTAAATAAGTA
>NW_017306354.1:1043052-1044192 GCF_000935625.1 Nanorana parkeri | reverse complement strand
GCCGGCGAGCAGGGGATTAAATCCCGTCAGTTCACATTGTAAGACTCTGGTGAGTGATCTTACGCCTGTAAGACATGAAATGTCTACGTTCACGGTGCGGGGCCGAGGGGACAAGGTCCTTATTGATCATCATCAACCTAGAACTAGACGGGAACCGATGTGACAGAAGTAAACTGGAGCTCCACGGACATTTCACGGACAACAGTCAATAAGGCTCGGACACATCACAGCGGAACATTCTTCAGAAGCGCATACGGGAGCTGTTCTTTTTCAGATGGTAATCCACCAAGGATGTTGGATGTTTGCTTCGTGTAATCTGAGCCTCAAGGATTTTTTTTCATAAAGATCTCACATAGGCAGAACCGACACATGAGGGCAGAGAAATATTGAAGGCCCCCTTCCTTTGCCACCGGCTTATCAGGGAAGAGTCATCAGTAATGTCAACTCTTTTTTAGTACATTTGGCATCATGGCTCACTGTATACAGCATTCTAATGCCAATTATATTTTACAATTCTGTTGCAAAGTTTTTTTTTTAATCTGGACATCCTGCCAGTAACAGCACTTCCTGTTGCAGGTTGACAACCTTAAAGTGATATTAAAGGTCAATTTTTGAAAGCTATTTGAAAAACTGATGAAATCACTTCCAATGGATGATGTTCCTTGATGTTTAAGGGCTAGTTCGCACCAGCCCCAGTGCGTTCCAGCCCGATTCGGTGCCAGCACACCCTGCATGGTAAAATGACTGACAGTCATTTTGGTGTCCTCCCCCTCTGAAAAGTTGAGCATTCGGTCATGGACTGTGAGCCTAACAGCTGCACTGGTGTAATGGATCCGGTTTTCTTAGCGTTCCGACGTCTCGGACACGGAGGGTGGCTCTGCACCCGGTCCGCTGATGTCACGCCGCTCCCAGGCCCGGATTTCCCACAAGGCTACCGAGGCCCGGCCTTGGGGCGGCTGCGGTGTCCTTGTGGGGAAGTTGCGGGCGACTGGCGCAGGTGCCCGCAATGAGGAAGCCGATTGTTTGTTTACATGTCATCTCGGCGATGTCGCCAAGATGACATGTAAAAAGTCTGCAGCCGGCCGATCCGTCCCCCCCTGCACTTACCTCTCTCCTCTGGTTCCGTCCTCGGCGCCGAGT
>NW_017306354.1:996828-1042986 GCF_000935625.1 Nanorana parkeri | reverse complement strand
AAAAAAATTATAAAAAAGTGAATAAGATAAATAAAAATCTAAAAAAAATTAAATAAATAAAAATAAGAAGAAATAATTACATAAAAAAATAAAAAGTGATAAAGTTCAAAAAAATAAAGAAACAGTAAAATAAATTTAAACTAACCCTACCGCCATTCTCCATTGATGAGGAGGGGGACGGCAGGGAGAGTAAATGCGGCCCTGGCCGCTCCGCCCTCTTCCTTGCCTTAAGCCACGAATATTCACTTGCCCGGTGTTCCTGCAAGGACGTGGATGCCGGACAAGCTCTGAGCAACTCCACTCTCCATCCTGAACCATATGCCACCTCTTCAGAGCCCACTTCCACTCTTGACTCTGCTGGGCTGCTGAGACTTGTGCACTCCTTATCCTCAGCCTCTACAACTAGCATTCAGCCTCAATCCATGGAGGGAATCCTAAAAGTGCAGTACAACTAACAGCATGTATTAATACCACTGCTGCATATGTTCATTCAAACCTAAAGACCATAACCTGTGATGTGCAGATAACATCGCAACTTGCTACTGCTACTATATGTTTATTTACTCTTATTTTTTTTTTAAGCAAGTACGTTTTTATTCAAAGTTTGTCGGTACAAAGGCATAAGACATGACTCCAAATAGAAGGAGTCTGTATATATCAAGTAATAGCATACAATACTAGAAAATCAAGACGAAATAACAAAGCAACAGAAGCTCATGTCAGTGGTAGATGGTAACAGATAACAAAGTGTGTAAATTGGCAATGTAGACCATGTTCTGATATACATGACTAGTAGATGTTAATTCACACTTGCAATAAGTGTGCAAGACTGTGGGGGTATGGAGGTATGGAAAGGGCTTCTGATTGTTAAAGGGAGTTGGATGGGAAGATAGGGATCAGGGTCATCATTACCGGATTAGGTGTTTCGGTTGATCGGTATCAATACCTAGGTGGACTTAGTTCACAGTACATTGAGTTTACCAAGAGAGTTGGTGGACTGAGCTTGGAGGTACCGTTTGGAATGTTGAAATAGAGACATAATATCTTTAAGTTGGTCATTCAGTGTGCATTTAGATGTCAAGAAGTGTGTCCAAGTATGAAAGAATTTATCAGTACGGTCTAAGTTGTGTTTAGTATCTAGTTTATGAAGTAACATAAGGTGATGGAGGGTACCTCTTATCTTTGTCAACGTAGGAGTTTGGGTAGAGAGCCAATGTATGAGTATATTCTTCTTGACAGCCAAAATACAGTACTGTTCCCATTGTGTTAGAGGTGCTTGTGGAGTCTGCGGTGATTCAGAAGGGAATTGGAAGAGACACAGAGCCGGAGAGCAGTCTCTAGATGTCCCAGATAGTGACGACATATATTGGAGTGAGAGATGCCAGAGAGTTTGGATATGTGAGCACTGCCAAAAGAGGTGTGTTAAATTAGGGTGTATGAGGCGACATTTGGGGCATTCAGTGACCCAGGCGTCCGTGGTTTGCGGAAGGGTGAAAATTCAAGCATAATAGGCTCTGTGTATAATTTTAAACTGTATTTCTCGCCACTGCTCGTTAGAGATGGAAGCGGAGAGACGATTCCAGCCATTGAGAAAGGAGCTGGTGCGTGTCTGTCGGTGAGAGTTGTAGTAAAGGCGCCCATTTAAGAGCATACGTAGGTATAGAGGGGGCTGAGTCACGGTATGTGTGGCTAATATGTTGGTATAGGTAAGACAAAGACATTTTTGTGGATGGGGGGCGAGGAGACGGAGAAAGGGAACTTCTGTCCCGTCCGTATTAGAAGGGGGTAAGTGTGTTTTTATAAAGTGTTTGATCTGGGCATATTGGAGGAAATGTTTAGAAGATAAATGATAAATGCTGGAAAGTTCAGCAAAGGGCATGCAAAGCCCTCGAGGGTTAAGCATGTGGTGTAGCGTTTGTATGCCTTGGGAATGTATTTACTCTTATTGAATTGTATACGGATTCCGCAGCTGTGTCCCATCTCTGGCCATAAAGGGTATTATAACGGGAGAGGAAGGGACTCGGTGGCATACAGTATCTTATCCCGCAGGATGAACGTCCCCATCTCTCTGCCGGCGGACGTCCATCACCAAGATGGCTACCGGCAGTTAAATGCACATGATGTCATTACGCATGTGCGTGATCTTGTCAGGCATGTGCATAATAACATTGCGTGCTTACGTGATGACATCCTAGTGGGTGACACCCATGCTGGGGAAACCTCTGTTCATATAGTTCAGCATTAAAAAAATATAGTACTCCTGGTGCATTATATAAGTCGTTTTAGCTTCTTGTACCTATGGTTGCCTTTGGACAGTGGGTCACATGACCCATACCGTGCCATTGATCTTAAGACCTCAGAACATATGCTAATCCATCCCCGTTCTTCTCATAAACCTGTTGCCTGCCGTTAGACTATACCACCCTCTACCCTTTCAGTAAAAGCGGTTTAGTGGAAGTCTCCTTTAAACAGCCCACAGTAATATGGACATGTTTGTACATTTCTTCTGCTTGGTTTGGTTTAAATAAATAAAAAGAAGCTAAAGTATAATAATAATTTGGATTAAAAAAAAAAAAGTTGGCTGGAAAATTAAAAACTATTATCGTACACAGCTAAGCATCTGCATTCATAGCTCCACAATCATTATCTCCATCGCGTTTGGCGACTTTCGGAATATTCCACCCATTGTTGCCAGAGGACACTGATGCTGGATGAGGAAACACGGAGCGTATGTAATTTTGGAAGATAATATTTGTGTATCAGCAGCTGAAATGACATCTGTTTAAAGAACACACCGTGTTTAGCGAAAAATCGGAACGCTGAGGGATGTTATAGAGGAAAATGTAGAACGGTACACGAGAACAGAAATCCCCAACCTTGTTCAGTCATGGAACCTTTTAAAAACCCCTTTATATCAGTGGCCTCCTTCATATGCAAGCCCCCATTTCACATTAAAAGCCGCCCCCCCTTTATATCAGGAGCCTCCTTCATATCCATGTCCCCATTTCCCATTTGAAGATCCCGTTTTCTATCAGGAGCCCCCTTTTGTATCCATGTCCCCATTTCCCCCTAGAAGCCCCCCCCATCTTTATATCAGTAGCCTCCTTCATATCTCCCTTCATATCAAAGTCCCCCATTTCACATTAGAAGCCCCCCCTTTACATCAGAAGCTCCCTTCATATTCAAGCCTCCCATTTCACATTGAAAGCCCCCTTTATATCAGGAGACTCCTTCATATCCAGGCTCCCCATTTCACATTAAAAAGCCCCCCTTTATATCAGGAGCCTTATTTATATCCATGTCCCCCATTTCCCATTAGAAACCCCCCCTTTTTACATCAGGAGCCCCCTTCATATCAAAGTCCCCCATTTCACATTCCTTTTACTTCCAGAGCCCCCTTATATCCAAGTTCCCTATTTAACATTAAAAGCCCACCGCCTCCTTTACATCAGGAGCCCCCGTATGCACCTACTGCCAGTGCACCCAGGTTGAGAAAGGCTGCACTAGAAGATATATATATAGAGAGAAAAAGGTTGGACCCAGGAAGGAGAAGAAAGAAAGAATGGAAAGAAGGAAAAGGAAGAGTAGGTAGGAAAGAATATTTATGAAAAAAGTTTCTGAATAATTGGCAAAATCAAACCAAGCTCTTCGATAGTTGGGAAGAACGTCCCTCCCATGAACTTCTGTTCCACATCTGGGGTACTTTAGCATGCACACTGCAGACAGAGTATAAGAAAAAAAAATTTATTGTGCCTTTTTCTTTGTCTGTGAGTTGCTCTGTGTCTTTCCAGGGGCAGATAACTGCAGCGTGGTTCCTCTTATTAAGATTTAAGACCCCCTATTGGAGATAACATTGCCGGGTAATAAGTTGCTCAGCTTCAGGAATGTATATGTAGCATGGGACGGGGGGCCTCAGAAATCAAGGCAGTGGTTGCAATCCAAAGGCGTCAATACAGTCTGGAGAATTCCGTGTATGGTTATTCTCCCATCATGCTCAGCGTGGGTGTTTTTATTGCTTAGCAAAGACAATGCAATTACTTTGAAATCTCTCAATTGATCGGAAAAAAAATCTGAAAACTTCTAAAGTAAATCAGAATGGGTGTAGCGGGGACGATCTTCAGTGTTTTAAAGTTAAAAAAAAGAATATCAAAAACTTAAAATGTCTTTGAAATCCCTAAGTAGAAAAAAACCTCAAAACTATTCTACAAGAAGAAGACTTACAGGTGAAACTCGAATAAATTAGAATATCGTGCAAAGTTCATTTATTTCACTAATGCAACTTAAAAGGTGAAACTAATATATGAGATAGACTCATTACATGCAAAGCAAGATAGTTCAAGCCGTGATTTGTCATAATTGTGATGATTATGGCTTACAGCTCATGAAAACCCCAAGAACCCCAAATCCACAACCTCAAAAAAGTAGATTATTACATGCAATCAATAAAACAAGGATTGTACATAGAACAATATCGGACCTCTGAAAAGTACAAGCATGCATATGTACTCAGTACTTGGTTTGGGCCCCTTTTGCAGCACTTACTGCAATTACTTTTGCACAATATTCTAATTATTCAAGTTTCACCTGTAGGACTCTAGTCTCTGGTGTCCAGAAAGTGATTGAATGTCTACTCCATGAAGAAGACCCAATCAAGAAAGGTATAAAGGGAAACAGATCCCCATGCAGTTGAAAATTACGCCACATGCTAATTTATCAATGAACTTGTCGTGTTTTCTGTTTTTTTGGATAGAAGACCGCATGCAAGCAATGACCTTGATGGTTACTAATGGTATTTGTTTGAACACAGGTGAATACACCAGATGGCCAAAGTTTGGGGCCACCTGACCATCATTATATCTATTTAAGCCTGCTACACATTGAATTCTAACCAGAAACAGAAAAACAAAAAAACAAAAGGGCGCAACACTAGGTCAGCTGACTGACCGGGTCGGACAAAACAGGGAAGGTGACAGGGAAAATAATGTGTATATATATTAAGAACCACTTACTTGTCAGGGTCAGGGTGTCCAATTTGTGAGGGTCACAAGGGGGGCTATAATCCTCCACAGCGTCAGGTGGACGGACCAACCCCTCGTTCCGTCACCTGCCTCCTGCCCAACTTCTCTCCTCTCTTGTCTCCCCCTTCCCCTTGGGACAAGTAACCTCAGGTTACACACCAGCCGGCATTCACACACAAATTGGACACCCTGACCCTCCTCACAGGCCGGTTTGCTCCTGGTCCCCAGACCCACACAAGTAAGTGGTTCTTCATATATATACACATTATTTTCCCTGTCACCTTCCCTGTTTTGTCCGACCCGGTCAGTCAGCTGACCTAGTGTTGCGCCCTTTTGTTTTTTTGTTTTTCTGTTTCTGGTTTGCATATCCACAGGCACTCCTCCTGGGTTTCAGGGCTGCATACTAGTTAGGGTCACATTATCTACCCCCTCAAGATCATTGCAAGAGCGCTGTTTGTACGATTTGTGTTTTTTACACATTGAATTCTAACACTGTGGGCCTTAACATGGAGCCAGTGGCGTCACAAGGGGGGTGCAGCCCACACCCAGGTGACACCATTGGAGTGGTGACACCAAAATGACTGACAGTCATTTTGGTGTCACCCCCCTCTGAAAAGTCAGGCACTCGGTCATAGTCCAAGCACCCAACAGATCCGGGAGAGAGGAGGGGACCCAGCGGGATACCTTATCCTGCCAGGTGACTGTCCCCTCCTCTCTCTGCCGGCCTTCCATCACCAAGATGGCTGCCGGCAGAGGTCAATAAGATCGCGGCGCATGCACGATGACCTCATCGCGCATGCACGGTGACGTCATGGCCTCGGGACAACCCTGCATGGAGCATAGAGCCACCATTTGCAACTATTTCAAGCTCCACCATTCTGGGAAGACCTGGCTCACAATTGGTGTTCCAATTGATCGCAAAGGTGTTCAAGGGTTGAGCTCAAGGCTTCTTACAGACCTCACAAGTTCCTCTATACCAACCTGACTCTCCCCCTGTGCACAAGGCCAGTAAAGACATGGTTTAGTTTTAATGGAAATGGCCTTGTGCACCAGGGGACAGTCATGGAGGAATAGAAAGGGACTTCTGCACACTCCATGGTTGGTAGCTGTATTTGTTTTTGCATAGGCGGATACACCATATCACCAGAGTTTGTGGACAAACTGTTGCCGCAAGGTTGGAGTCACACAATTATCTAAGCTGTCTTTGTTTTCTGTAGCATTAATGGTAACCCTCACTGGAAACACCTGAACTAAATAAAATAAAGTGATTTTAAAGTCAAAATGTTTTTAAGCTATTCAAATTCTGATTACAATGGATGGTGCTACTTAATGCTTAAGGATCAGCTGGTCCGCTGAGCACTGGCCCTGATATACTATTTTAAGGTAACTCCTTTCCTTATAATCTGTGTTTCCACAAACTGTATCTAGTAAATGCAGATAGAAGTGATTGGTACTCAACTTTCTCTGTGTGGCCTGGGATAAAACTCTTCCCCGGAAGGATCTACAGATAGCTACAGGTATAATTAAAAATACTCAAATCCTGATGTTGATCCATCTCTTATATATCATGAAACTTCAGAGAAAGGCCTGCCCACCCCCAAGCTGAAGGACCACCCCCCATTCCTGCCCTAGATGTATACTTACATGAATTGGCCAACAGTGCTCTTTAGACCCTCTGGACTAAATCTTTTTTCCTCTGTGCCTACACAATTTGACCCTTACAGACAGATCTCATGTTTTTGGCCTTTACTGTTTCTGGAAAATATAGATTGAAGTCAATTGGCATCACATTTCTATGTGTGGTCTGCGACAAAAGTCTTCCCTGAAGGATCTACAGATAGCTACAGGCATAATTAAAAAATACTAAAATCCTGATATTGACCCATATCCTATATGTTATGAAATGTCAGAGAAAGGCCTGCCCACCCCCAAGCTCAAGGACCCTCCCCCATGCACAGTTGAGTCTTACAGACAGATGTCACAAACCAAACCTTTACTGTATCTAGAAAATGAAAATAAAATACAATGCGTCAATTTGATGTGATCTGGTCCTCTTGGATCAGCAAATACTTTGCCTCCTCCATTTACCAAGTCTTCTTGCAATCTGACGTAAACCTTACCTCGGTGCTAACAAGGAGGTCCCCCCACCCCCGTCCGCAGTCCGACTCCCCTCTTCTCTACTTTTCCCTTTGTGTTGTCCGTCTTGTATGGTACCGCCGCTAGCTGAGCTGAGTTAACCCACTGTTATGTTACCCTTATGTCACGATCAGGCTCAGAGTCCAGCAGCTGAAGCAGCAGGCAATTATTAGTATAACAGGCCAGATTTGGTATACAAGCAGAGAGTAGTAGTGGAGGAGCAGGCAGAAGCGTAGACAGCGAACAAGCCGAGGTCAGTAGCCAATGTGTGTAGCAGGAGACGGTGAGAGTAGTCGGTGAATCAGCAGCCAAAGGTCGGTACACGGGTAGCAGTACGAGTAGATTGTAGCACAGAGGGAGCAGGAAGAAAGATAATGGCAGGAGCACAATAATCTGGCAAACAGGAAGTTCAGAGGCATGGCTTAAGTAGGAAGTTCAAAGGGGGGAGCAAGGAGTTCAGAGTTCAGCAGAAATTAGGTTTAAAGTGACATTAAAGTTAAAAAAATGTTTCCCTCCCTCCAATGTTAATGTTTAATGTAATTTTATTGGTATCTATCTACCTGTAGCTGCCTCATTTCCCACCCTCGGCTTATATTCGGGTCAATACTTTTTCCCAGTTTTGTTTGGTAAAATTAGGTACCTCGGCTTATATTCGGGACGGCTTATACTCGAGTATATACGGTACCTTCAATGAGGTATCTTAATTCCTCTTTCCCAATGTTTTCATCTGTCCCTCCAGCGGTGCGGCGGCTCTCCGATCCAGCGCTGACTCCTCTGTCCTTGCAGGCACTTCCGATCCCAAGGTGTCTGCATGCTGGTGCATGCGTCCATAGACTTACCTTGCGTGTCTGCTCAGCTCCCGCCTGAAAATCCAAACTGCGCATGCGCCCGCCCCAAGATGCTTTGCGGCCGGCCTGAGCAGTTTTTTGTTTTTAAAAAAAAAACATTTTGCCTATATCTACTGCTTGCTAGCAGTAGATATAGGCAACAAAAACGGAGGGTTTAGAAGCCCCTTACCTGAGGATTACACAGGAGATCAGGCAAGGAGCTATCCAAGCTTCTCAGGTAGCTCAGCAGGTAGAACCATCGCCAGCTACAGCAGAGGCCCCGGGTTCAGATCCGGTTTCTGACACCTTAAGACACACCTTTGTTGGCTGATGGTTGGATTCATCACCCCAATGCCACATGGGTTGCCCTTAATTTACCTTTTTTCAGCCTCACTTCAGCTCTGTAACTGTAGGTCCACATAGAAGGTGTCCCACACTTCTCATACCTGTGGCCTCAATTCTTACTCCCTAACTACTAGACATGTGCGATTCGTTTCATTCCGAATCGAAATTTGGACAACATCTCGGAGATTCGGATGTATCCGAATGACAGATATAACGAATGCAAACGAATCCGAATTTCCGATTCTTTTTTTGACGAAATTTCGTTGCAGCAAAGTGACAATTGAGAACAAAAAAACGTTTTTTCCCTCTTAAATGTCACTTTGCTGCAACGAACGAACAAACGAAACGAATTAGAAATTAAAGTCCGTACGGATTTCTGCTAACAAATTTCGTCCGAATTCCAAAACAAATTGACTTTCGGACCCGAATTCCGAAAAACGAAATAAAGCAAAATCTGAATCAGAACGAAACGAAACAAATATTTTGCTGGCGCACATATCTACTAACTTCATAGTGTAACACGCCTCACCTCACAACTAATATGGGATCACGCCATCACGCATCATTTGCTCCCTACCCTTATCAGTCTAGAGTTTGTATACCCCCTTTACATGCTCCAGGTGCTCCACCCATGTTTTGTATGATTCACTTGTATTTTTGCTCCTGGTATTGGTCCTATTGGTATTACATACCTGTGTATGTACATCTATGTTTATTTTCAATGAAACAAATTATACGGGAAAATAGAAGTCAATGGGCATCAACTGTCTGGGCATGGTCAAAGAAGTCTTCCCTGGAAGGATCTAAAGATAGCTGCAGGCAAGGCTTTTTAGGTATCTAGAGAGAGGTGGAGGGTTCCTTTGTTTAGGGAGGGGAAGGTCAATAGGATAGCTGCAGGGGCGCCCCGAGGCTGGGTGACACCTGGAGCGGTAACTGAGTGTCACCCCGCCGAGACGTCACTGTGCATGCGCGATGATGTCATCACACACGCGCGGCAGTATTCTGATACCTGCCGGCGGCCATCTTGGTGATGGACGCCGGCAGAGAGAGGAGGGGACAGTCACCCGGCGGGATTAAGGTATGCCGCCGGGTCCCCTCCTCTCTCCTGATACTGTCGGGCGTTCGGTCCATGACCAAGCGCCCGACTTTTCAGAGGGGGGTGACACCAAAATGACTGTGAGTCAGGCCGCACCCCCCGCGCCCCCCTTGTGACCCCACTGGATAGCTGTACATATTCTGAAAATAAAATTACGCTTAGTTTAGATGCCCAGACCAAATGTATCAGCGTCAATACGCATTAGTTAGCTTGACCATAACCCTATGACTGGTCTGAGAACTCGGAACTCACACAGGTGCGCATTATTAATTCTCTCTATTGATGATTATTTTCATGGCACAGGGATCGTGAATGAAGATCTAAAAATGCATATTGCAGTAACAAAGCAGTTAAAAAAAAATATGGATATTAAAGAATATTTTTTTATAAAAACAAAATCATTGAAAAAAAAAATATATGAATGAAAGAAAAATAACAAGAGTGACCATGTTGTGATCAATCTGAGCGCAGAAGTTTCTGCTGTAGTTTTTCTTCCTCAATCAAACCGTCGATGTCTGCACTAATCACATAAAGTTGATGAAGCTTCTCTAAATATCAGACAAAGCATCAAAATAATTCATCACGCTCAGCGAGGAAATGGAAGTCCAGCGGCCATTAGCATATTTTTGTCATCAAGCTGTGCTAATGTTTTTCAGTCCACTCTTCATCACCCGTACGGAACATGTCATTGGTTTTAATGCAAGGATTTCTGATCCCCCCCTCCCCCCCGTGAGCCAGGGATAAATTGGGTGTTTCTACTCTCGTTACTTAAAAATTGGACTGGTAAATAGATTTACAAATAGATGCATGAAGTGTTTCTTTAGGAAAATGAAACTTTTGGTTTTGTGTCCTCCCGTTACCCTAAGAAGAACTAAGGGGAAAAGCCCTGACCCCATAGTTCTCCTTTAAGGTTGGGGATGGGAAGGGGGTAAAAGCAAGGCCAGATTGCTTAATGATTTCCGCCCTCCACCACCAAACCCTCCTTAATGGAGAATGACCATAAGATGGTGGGGGCGGCTGGGTTGGTTTATTTATTTTTTCATTTTTATTTATGTTATTATCTTTGAATTTTGTATTTGTTATAATTTTTCTATCTTATAATTTTTTACTTTTTTGTCACTTTTTTATTCTTTTTAATTATTTTTTACTTATGTATTTTAATTGTTTTTTTTTCATGAATTCCACATACCTGCTGCCCCTCTACTTCCTGCTGCCCCCTCTACTTCCTGCTGCCCCGAGGGCCGGGCCTCGGTGGCCTTGTGGGAAATCCTGCCCTGGGTGAAAGACCTAAAGCAAATGAAGATCAGTCTATTCTTACACGCCCCTCTGATTCCTGATTGGCCGGGTAGCCGGCTTCATGCTTCCTCGTCACCAGGGTGCATTGACCTGGCTTCCTGGCCAAATTGGGGAGGGGGCGCATTGCGGAACCTGGCCCTGGGGGCGGCAGGGAGAGCAAATCCGGCCCTGTCGAGACATTTGCTGGTTTTTAAGTGAAAAATGTTCTATAGTGTCAGACGGAATGAGTTGCGAATGCTCAAAATAGGTCACAGTTTATTCTCCGAGTCTAAGACGGCTTCAGCGGCACAGTAACAGAAATCTCCGGCACTGACAACAAGACAGGATGGGCTATTAAATAAAGGAAATTGCTGGATCCATGGCATATGCTCCTAAGCTCACTATGTCAAAAGGCTGCTCTTAAAATATTGCCATTTGCATAAGTCTTCAAACGCCCTCCTTGGTCGGCTCCCGGGTTTATTGCCGTGCGCAGTTTAAAAAGAACGAGCGCGGTGCAGCAAGTATATTATTTATAGATCAGGACTTCCCATGGAAGATCGGAGTCCTCCTTCACTAAAAGCAACTGAGTTTCACCGATGTGTTAGTTTATGTATTTATTCTCACGGCTCCATCGACGGCGTCAGGTTTACTCTCCAAACAAAAGGCGTAGTGTCTGCGGCTGATGAGATGTACACAAACCCGTTAAATATTGACAGAGGCATTATGACGGGAAAAGCATATTTGTGATTTTAAGATGAAGTGCCGAACGACGATGGCTGGAGTTAATTGGCCAGACATCAAATATTAGCACACCATGTAACGTTAGAAACTCTGAACTGGATCGACTTGGAGACGTTGGCCATGTAATACAAGTTGGCAAATGTGATCAACAGTAACGGGATATGCAGATTTTTTAAAGCTGAACTCCGGGTAGAAGTAAAGGATGCAAATGAATGAAGCTCTGTGTTCATCATTAGCTTATGGAATCTGCTGTACAGCGGAGCTCAGACTTGGAGGGAAGGAGCAGCACAAGGAACCATTGGGTTCATCTGTTGACCATTAGCATGCTAATAGGAGGAGAGAGCAGAATGACAAAGAGATGCACTCACCATCAGGGGTGTCCGTAGAGGTTTCTCCACCTGCGGCAGGAGGGGTGGGCAGCTGTGTGGGGGTTCGGTTTGGTGGAGTGGTGCTGGTGGTTACCTCTCTCCAGCGGTCCATCCAGCTGGTTGCCAGGAGCTCGGCGAGAACGCCGGCCAGTGCGTCGCGGTTTGCTCTTAGCAACCTGGGATGCTCTGGCCAGAAAGGGGGCAGCATTACCTCCCTCCAGTTTGCTAAGAGCTCTGGCTGTCAAGGGGGCAGTGTGGGGGCCATGTTACCCAAGGAGATTCCTCGTGAGCCAGCCGCCTCAGGCTGAATCATGATAAGAACAGCCTAGCTCACCACAGTGCTTCTTCACCTACACTGTCCAGTCAAAAGCTGAGGGTGGGTCCAGGACAGTCTGTGTTCAGAGGAAGTAGATTGAATAATGCAGGCTTTCATTCAACAAAGAGAACTGAGGACATCTTGTGGTGGAAAAAAGTACTGCAGGGGCTGGCATTGAATTGGAAGAATATTGCCTTAGGCCTCATTCACACTGTCGCGTATACACGCGTACGTGCGTATTGTACCATATGCATTATATGCACACACTGCCACTGTTATAACCTCCGCACTCCTCTCCTGTACATACTGCCCCCTGTCATATCCTCCACACTCCTCTCCTGTACATACTGCCCCCTGTCATATCCTCCACACTCCTCTCCTGTACATTCTGCCCTTTCCCCTATATGTCGCCCTGATCTCATGCAACTCCCAGCATCCATGTTGCTGTGTTACCCTCCACACTCCTCTCCTGCATATACTGCCCACTGTCATACCCTACCCTCTCCACTCCTGCAGATATTAATAATCATCATACTCGTCACACTCCTCTCACATATGCTTCCTGCTGTCATGCCCTCCATACCCCCATTTATATCCTGCACATACAGACCACTGTCATACCCTCCGCACTCCTCTGCTGCATTAACTGCCCACTGTCTTACCCTCTGTACTCTATTTCTGTGCATACCTCCCACTGTCATACCTTCTACACTCCTCTCCAGCAAATACTGCCAACCATTGTACCCTCCACACTCCTCTCCTGTACATACTGCCCCCTGTCATCCCCCCCACACTCGGCTCCTGTACATACTGCCCCTTGTCATCCCCCCCACACTCGGCTCCTGTACATACTGCCCCTTGTCATCCCCCCCACACTCGGCTCCTGTACATACTGCCCCTTGTCATCCCCCCCACACTCGGCTCCTGTACATACTGCCCCTTGTCATCCCCCCCACACTCGGCTCCTGTACATACTGCCCCTTGTCATCCCCCCCACACTCGGCTCCTGTACATACTGCCCCTTGTCATCCCCCCCACACTCGGCTCCTGTACATACTGCCCCTTGTCATCCCCCCCACACTCGGCTCCTGTACATACTGCCCCTTGTCATCCCCCCCACACTCGGCTCCTGTACATACTGCCCCTTGTCATCCCCCCCACACTCGGCTCCTGTACATACTGCCCCTTGTCATCCCCCCCACACTCGGCTCCTGTACATACTGCCCCTTGTCATCCCCCCCACACTCGGCTCCTGTACATACTGCCCCTTGTCATCCCCCCCACACTCGGCTCCTGTACATACTGCCCCTTGTCATCCCCCCCACACTCGGCTCCTGTACATACTGCCCCTTGTCATCCCCCCCACACTCGGCTCCTGTACATACTGCCCCTTGTCATCCCCCCCACACTCGGCTCCTGTACATACTGCCCCTTGTCATCCCCCCCACACTCGGCTCCTGTACATACTGCCCCTTGTCATCCCCCCCACACTCGGCTCCTGTACATACTGCCCCTTGTCATCCCCCCCACACTCGGCTCCTGTACATACTGCCCCTTGTCATCCCCCCCACACTCGGCTCCTGTACATACTGCCCCTTGTCATCCCCCCCACACTCGGCTCCTGTACATACTGCCCCTTGTCATCCCCCCCACACTCGGCTCCTGTACATACTGCCCCTTGTCATCCCCCCCACACTCGGCTCCTGTACATACTGCCCCTTGTCATCCCCCCCACACTCGGCTCCTGTACATACTGCCCCTTGTCATCCCCCCCACACTCGGCTCCTGTACATACTGCCCCTTGTCATCCCCCCCACACTCGGCTCCTGTACATACTGCCCCTTGTCATCCCCCCCACACTCGGCTCCTGTACATACTGCCCCTTGTCATCCCCCCCACACTCGGCTCCTGTACATACTGCCCCTTGTCATCCCCCCCACACTCGGCTCCTGTACATACTGCCCCTTGTCATCCCCCCCACACTCGGCTCCTGTACATACTGCCCCTTGTCATCCCCCCCACACTCGGCTCCTGTACATACTGCCCCTTGTCATCCCCCCCACACTCGGCTCCTGTACATACTGCCCCTTGTCATCCCCCCCACACTCGGCTCCTGTACATACTGCCCCTTGTCATCCCCCCCACACTCGGCTCCTGTACATACTGCCCCTTGTCATCCCCCCCACACTCGGCTCCTGTACATACTGCCCCTTGTCATCCCCCCCACACTCGGCTCCTGTACATACTGCCCCTTGTCATCCCCCCCACACTCGGCTCCTGTACATACTGCCCCTTGTCATCCCCCCCACACTCGGCTCCTGTACATACTGCCCCTTGTCATCCCCCCCACACTCGGCTCCTGTACATACTGCCCCTTGTCATCCCCCCCACACTCGGCTCCTGTACATACTGCCCCTTGTCATCCCCCCCACACTCGGCTCCTGTACATACTGCCCCTTGTCATCCCCCCCACACTCGGCTCCTGTACATACTGCCCCTTGTCATCCCCCCCACACTCGGCTCCTGTACATACTGCCCCTTGTCATCCCCCCCACACTCGGCTCCTGTACATACTGCCCCTTGTCATCCCCCCCACACTCGGCTCCTGTACATACTGCCCCTTGTCATCCCCCCCACACTCGGCTCCTGTACATACTGCCCCTTGTCATCCCCCCCACACTCGGCTCCTGTACATACTGCCCCTTGTCATCCCCCCCACACTCGGCTCCTGTACATACTGCCCCTTGTCATCCCCCCCACACTCGGCTCCTGTACATACTGCCCCTTGTCATCCCCCCCACACTCGGCTCCTGTACATACTGCCCCTTGTCATCCCCCCCACACTCGGCTCCTGTACATACTGCCCCTTGTCATCCCCCCCACACTCGGCTCCTGTACATACTGCCCCTTGTCATCCCCCCCACACTCGGCTCCTGTACATACTGCCCCTTGTCATCCCCCCCACACTCGGCTCCTGTACATACTGCCCCTTGTCATCCCCCCCACACTCGGCTCCTGTACATACTGCCCCTTGTCATCCCCCCCACACTCGGCTCCTGTACATACTGCCCCTTGTCATCCCCCCCACACTCGGCTCCTGTACATACTGCCCCTTGTCATCCCCCCCACACTCGGCTCCTGTACATACTGCCCCTTGTCATCCCCCCCACACTCGGCTCCTGTACATACTGCCCCTTGTCATCCCCCCCACACTCGGCTCCTGTACATACTGCCCCTTGTCATCCCCCCCACACTCGGCTCCTGTACATACTGCCCCTTGTCATCCCCCCCACACTCGGCTCCTGTACATACTGCCCCTTGTCATCCCCCCCACACTCGGCTCCTGTACATACTGCCCCTTGTCATCCCCCCCACACTCGGCTCCTGTACATACTGCCCCTTGTCATCCCCCCCACACTCGGCTCCTGTACATACTGCCCCTTGTCATCCCCCCCACACTCGGCTCCTGTACATACTGCCCCTTGTCATCCCCCCCACACTCGGCTCCTGTACATACTGCCCCTTGTCATCCCCCCCACACTCGGCTCCTGTACATACTGCCCCTTGTCATCCCCCCCACACTCGGCTCCTGTACATACTGCCCCTTGTCATCCCCCCCACACTCGGCTCCTGTACATACTGCCCCTTGTCATCCCCCCCACACTCGGCTCCTGTACATACTGCCCCTTGTCATCCCCCCCACACTCGGCTCCTGTACATACTGCCCCTTGTCATCCCCCCCACACTCGGCTCCTGTACATACTGCCCCTTGTCATCCCCCCCACACTCGGCTCCTGTACATACTGCCCCTTGTCATCCCCCCCACACTCGGCTCCTGTACATACTGCCCCTTGTCATCCCCCCCACACTCGGCTCCTGTACATACTGCCCCTTGTCATCCCCCCCACACTCGGCTCCTGTACATACTGCCCCTTGTCATCCCCCCCACACTCGGCTCCTGTACATACTGCCCCTTGTCATCCCCCCCACACTCGGCTCCTGTACATACTGCCCCTTGTCATCCCCCCCACACTCGGCTCCTGTACATACTGCCCCTTGTCATCCCCCCCACACTCGGCTCCTGTACATACTGCCCCTTGTCATCCCCCCCACACTCGGCTCCTGTACATACTGCCCCTTGTCATCCCCCCCACACTCGGCTCCTGTACATACTGCCCCTTGTCATCCCCCCCACACTCGGCTCCTGTACATACTGCCCCTTGTCATCCCCCCCACACTCGGCTCCTGTACATACTGCCCCCTGGCATACCCCCCACACTCCTCTCCTGTACATACTGCCTGTTGCCACGCCCCCTCTGGACTCTTATCCAGCGCATATTGCCCTGTAAGTATCCTTTTTACCATTACCTGCAATTTTCCCATCCGTGCCTGTCCTGGAGCGGGCACACTTTTACTAGTTCGGGGTACAGTTTGGTGGGCCTGCCTTAGCTGACTTCCTCAACCTTCTGAATTCCTCAACTGGCTTCTTAGCAGCGCTGTTGCCCATTCTCGCAGAACCATTTTGATACGGCAACCAGGAGTCCTATCTGCCGGTGCCAGGCAGCGCGCGTATCATTGGTAGGAGCGAGGAGAAAATCTCGGCAGATCAGAAGGATTTCAGACAATTTTCAGGCGCGTTAATCTTCTCCGAAATATCTCACATTCTGACTTGATCCCCGGAAAGCATTTATCCGGAATGTTATTAGTTCCCGGGCAGGCTTTAACTTTCCGCGACGCCTTCAGATGATACACTCTTCCCTCCCGCCACGTTACGTGTTACAATTATGACATTAAATCGCCAGATGCTTTGAAGGCGGGGAGATGTGCGCGCGGAGCGATTGTAGACGAAAGGCGTAGCGAATCTGCACTGCTCGCTGTCGCCTAAATGCTGACCTCGGGCACATTTGCCTGAAAGAGAGAGAAAAAAAGCTCCTTCTTTCTACAATGTATTTTTATTGGACAGGCTGGCTCATTTCAGTGTGAGTAACATTTAAAAAATGAGATCTGAGATAGTGGCTCGCACCGGAGCACCAGGTATATTTAAAGGAGAACTATGGGGTTAGGGCTTTTCCTCATAGTTCTCCTAGGGGTCACGGGAGGACATAAACTAGCGTCCTCCCGTCACCCAAAGCTCAGTATATAGCAGGCTACAGCTCGCGGTATACTGAGACCGCCGCAGCCGGGACGGATCCTGACATTACTGTTGAGATCCACCCAGCTGCGGGATTGACAGCTGGCTCTGCCTATCTAGAGGCAGAGTCAGCTGTCCCCACCCCCTCCCTGTCCATTCCGCCAGTCAGTGCTGGAGTATCGGGGAGCGGGGAGGGGGGGATCCATGCAGGGAGCCGTGAGTGGCAGTCACGGCTCTCTGCATGGAGATGATCGAGAAGAGAGCGAGCGACGGTATGCGTTCCTTCACTTCCCGATCTATTGAGCCGACGTGTGAAAGTTTCATTGTCACAGGTCGGCTCGAACTATGAGGATGAGTGAAAATCACTCACCTCATAGTTCTCCTTTAAACCCATCACCAAGATGGTCGCGCATGCGCAATGACATAATCGCACGATGACGACACGGTGGGGTGTCACCCGACCTTAGGACGCCCCTGCGGAACGGGATTTGAACCGGGGGCCCCCTGTGCTGCAAGGCAGAAACCACTAAGCAACCATGCTGCTTGGCTGTCAATGCAGAGGGATAAGCTCATGAGCCTGCTGAGCCCCCTTTTACTATTCAATCACAGGCTGCGGTTGGGACAAGACCTGTAAGTAAAAGCAGTTCTCCTGCCCTGTACTGTGTGGCAGAGCCGTGTAAATCTCAGGAATGTATGGAAAGAAATACAAATCCTTTGACAGGTAGAACAGCTCCCACCTATGTAATGGATCTGTATACTGTATATATCTGGAGTTCAGCTTTAAGTATCACGTTTGAAGCATTAAGCAAAAAAAAAAGATTATTAATTGTCAGCGGCGTGACATTGCGAGTCGTAGCCGCAGACAGTTTAACGCGTGAGAGCTTTTTAATTGGTGCGAGCAGCGCGTCTGCGAATCCACAGATATCATGGCCCTTCATTATCCCTCATTGTCTCACGACTGCTGTCACATTTTCTTTGTCGCAGGACACTTTTTTTTTTTGTCTTTCTGCGACCTTGGATTTTGTCAGGCTATGTCGCAGCTGATTGCATTATCGCCTTGTTACATCGCTGTTCCGAAAGATGTCATTTACATCAACAACACTTGACAATGGTATAAGGTGATTACATGGATGCCCTGTCAGAGGTATATTGAGGGGGGGGGGGGGGGGGGGGGTGAGCGGAACGTCCAACAACCTGAATTACAGACAAAAAAAAAAAAATCTTCATTTCCGCAGGAAGAAAACTCCCAGAATGAGAGAAGAGATCAGAAAAGGAGGAAGGGGGATAAATAAAACCACTCAAGTCATTACATTTCCCAGGACACACTTTAAGCCCCTTCAGGCAATCTGGAAATTAATTTAGAACTACTGTGCAAGGCGGGAAACATAGGGGACCACATGGGCCTTGGTATGAAAAAAAAAAAGCTTGTGTTTATCTTTTCAATGCTTTTAATTAAATTGATAGAAATAATAAGAAAGAGACTTAGAAGTTGATTTTTATGTAATTGTCGGGTAATATGTACAATTGCAAATGTCAAATCTCTGGAGAGTCAGCAGTGTAAACCTCAATGAATAAATGTGATTGAAAATGTGTCTAAAGCCAAAAAAAGTTTATATTTTTTTGATAGATTGGCGAAGGATAAGAACCCGCGAGGTGTGCATTTCACTTCCTGGGTTGGTAATGGTGACCACCGTCACCGTGAATTAAATTCGGGGAAAGCCCAACATATTCAGCTGTCCCCAGAACAGTGATGGAGAGCAAATTTTCCAATGGGGACATTTGTTTTGGTGACAACAGGGCTGTCCCCATTCTAAGGCAGCCTAAGGTTGTAGCTTCAGCGGCATCTCTTAAGGTCAAGTTAGGGGGGGGGGGGGGGGAGGGGGAGTAGAAGATATTGTGTTCTATGATAATGCCATCACAAAGGAGCTTGTCTGACGGCGCGCTAACCTTAAAAAGCGTACAGTATATATGTATTTAATGGCTGCGTAGGTTGGCTTTGCAATTTAGTGTTATTAAGGACGACCTTTGCATTTCAATCTGAAGACAGCGATCATTTTCTAGAACTCAAAACAAAACATTGTGTCACCATGGCTTCCCCCAAATTGTCATCCCTGTGCTCCTGTAATTGTTATGCTTATAATGCAATGGATTAAAATATATCTAAATTATTGTTTAATAGACTAAGGGAGGGGTGGGAGACTCCGGCCCTCCAGCTGTTGTAGAACTACAAGTTCCATGAGGCATTGCAAGACTAACAGTTACAGGCATGACTCCCAGAGGCCGAGGCATGTTGGGCATTGTAGTTAAAGGAGAAGTATGAGGTGAGTGCTTTTCACTCACCTCACAGTTCTAGCCGACCTGTGACAATGAGACTGTCACAGGTCGGCTCAGTAGATCGGGAAGTGAGCGAACACATACCAGCGTTCGCTCACCTCTCGATCCTGTCACAGCTCTCTGCCGTGACAGGGGAGGGGCTGGATTCCCCCCTCCCCACTCTGATCCTCCAGCGCTGACTGGCGGAACGGACGGGGAGGGGGCGGGTACAGCTGGCTCTGCCTCTAGATAGGCAGAGCCAGCTGTCAGTCACGCAGCTGGGCGGATCCAGACATAATTGTCGGGATTCGCTTCAGCTGCGGCGTCTCAGTATACCGCGAGTTACAGCTCGTGTTATACTGAGCCTAGGGTGATGGGAGGACGCTAGTTTGTGTCCTCCCGTTACCTTAAGGAGAACTATGGGGAAAAGCCTTAACCCCATAGTTCTCCTTTAAAGAACAGCTGGAGGGCTGGAATTTCCCAACCTTGGTTGGAGGAATAGTTGGAGCCTTGTTTTTTTGCCATATGTGTCCCATTGTGGAGATTTCACTTAATGCTGAACTCCGACCTTCCCTTCAGTCTTGCATAGTTGTACTCCGCTCCTCTCCTGGGCTGAAATGGCTTCCTCTGATTCCACTGCACACTGCGAGCTTCTCACAGTGGCTTAACAATGTCCAGCATCATTAATCACTTTCCTCCCCATTTCCTCCCCAGCCTGTTTGTCCCTGGTCCATCCATTTCCTCCCCAGCCTGATTGTTCCTGGTCCATCCATTTCCTCCCCAGCCTGACTGTCCCTGGTCCACCCTTTCCTCCCCAGCCTGACTGTCCCTGACCCACCCCTTTCCTCCCCAGCCTGACTGTCCCTGGCCCACCCCTTTCCTCCCCAGCCTGACTGTCCCTGGCCCACCCCTTTCCTCCCCAGCCTGACTGTCTCTGGCCCACCCCTTTCCTCCCCAGCCTGACTGTCCCTTGTCCAACCCTTTCCTTCATTGAATTTTAGTTCTTAGCATCACATGTGGGCATTCTCTAGGGTAGTCTGCATGCAAATACATCCTTCTTAGGAAAGCCCACTCCTCCGGACTGACACCCACCCATCAAGCCATTTCACATTTAGATTACTAATTTGTATCGACATTGAAGTCCATCACAGGAGTGAGCTAGGGTTGCCACCTTTTCTTCAAGCGGAAACCGAACACAGCAGCAGCTGGAGAATGAATTGTGGTTTATTCAAATGTAAATATCACAGTTGAGACTATTTCCAGTGGGGGGCCAGTAGCCCCTATCTTAATTTTGGTTGCCCCTGTCTGCCTGACATCTTGTGTCCGGGTTTCTGCCGCCATGAAACCCGGACACAGCATTCAAAACCCAAACTGTCCGGGTGAATCCTGGACAGGTGGCAACCCTAGAGTGAGCTTGGAACGGGGACTACTTTACAACACACACAGAGACCATGGGGAACATAAGTAGCCCCCCTCCAGAAGGAAGGACAGTGTCAGCACCAATTCAGAGATGATTTGAGGATCTGCAGCCGAGTGATACACAAACAAGATAAAATTGTGGTAACAATTAAGGTAATTGAATGTATTTTGAAGATTTCACTCCTGAGTTTAGTGTCATTTTAATTGCAAAGTGAAACATTCGGCCGCCGTTACCTACCTGGGGCGGCAGAGAGGAAATACAGAAATTGCTACAAACACTTCATTTTTTCCCCCTCTATGGTCAGAAATAAAACAATCAATCTTTGACCCTCGAGTTGCTTTTCCTCGTACAATAGAAGTTGTGTGTTGAGATTGGGTGGTGCTCCTGTATGAGAAAGGCTCGCTGCTGGGTACGAAGAGCTGCCATTGATTTGCATTGTGCGGCAATTCTTTCCAGCGTGCCGGAGATGTGATGAAATGTAACGGGCGGACTATCGGAAAGAATACAGCGCTTTTGTTTTGTTTGTTTGCAGCGACAGGTTGCCTCGGCCCCCTTTGTTGATATTATAACGCGCAGCTTATTATTACGCCTGATGAGATTTAGCGGAGGGCTTGCCGCTTATTTTGGCCCTGCAGAGGACTGGAGTAGAAAGGCGACTGAGCATAGCGGCTCCAGCGACTTTGTTTATGAAAACAGAGGATTATGGGAATCAATGCCGAGGTGGAAGTGTCTGTGATGTGCGGGCGAGACTCATCTGTATAAGCTATCACCAGCCAAAGGATTTGTAATTCCGTTCAGCCAATTTTGTGATCCATTTACTCCCCGTTCACCTTACGTTCCAGCCAAACCTACCAAACGGTACAGCCCTATCCCGCACCTCTCAGCAGACTTCTGTACAGTTATGGCAATGCAGCTCGGTCCAGGACCAGGGTCCTGGATGCAGGGCGTTACAGAATGCTGATATTACGTCAGAAAAAGATTATCATGGCTATATTTTAAAAAAATGCTTGCTTCCAAATGAATGCTTCCATTCCTGACTAGGGTCTGCAAGGGCCGCACAGCAAGTACCAAATGTGAACTGCAGGTTGGGCACACTAGGGCTTTAGGGGTTTTTAGCAGAGCCATTGCGCTCACTGGGCTGAGCTCAGTTCCCATAGGATACACTGGAAAGCTGATGACACATCCTCTCTGCACCAGGCGCCCTCTAGTGGATTCTTCTTAGGAATACATGTATAGGCAGGGGTGTAACTAGAAATCACAGGGCCCCATAGCAAAAGTTTGTATGGGGCCCTGTGATTTCTAGTTAAGCCCACCTGATATCCCAACAGGTTGTCAGTGATGTGAATAACGGCGTGTTCCTCCTCACAGCCGCCAGTGACAACCAGCAGCCTAAGATGCTATAGCGGCCGCCTGGGTCGCTATGGCGATTGTTCCGCCACTGCATGTAGGAATCACCCACATTGACGCTGTGAAGACCCATTGGATTAAGCCTTGAATGAACTATGTGGCCCTCCATCCAAAATGAAAATGTGCTTCAGACGGGGCTGCTCTTTAAGCTCTCTTTGACTTTAATATTTCCAGAAAATCTCCCGCACAGTTTGGCCTTTACGCGTAAGCATGCGGCAGCGAAAGAACAAGGTTCCTAATAGATTTTGGGGAATAAACTGTGACATTCTCTCCGCTAATGAACTGACTTAATCAAATGAAAATATGTTGGAACCGAAGAACGTTAATGACGACTAATTATCACACTGAGATATGGGGATCAGGCGAGGACGGTTCACCAATAGTCCAGAACAGATTATTGCAGCCCACTAGGGGGGTAACAATTTATACAACAGCTGCCACAGCAACCAGCGTCACTTCTGAATCATACCGCCATACCTATTTCTTAAAGGACCAATAAGTATGAAATGCACACTGGCTTATGTGAGCAACATTTCTGGATGATGATGTAGAAGTGTCAGAACTTGCAGAAGGATAACAGGAAATATTTAAAGCAGAACCCCAGCCTTCCCTTCTGTCTTGCACAGTTGTACCGACTCCTCTCCTGGACGGAAATGGCTTCCTCTGATTTCACTGCATACTTTGAGCTTCTCACAATGTGCATTAGAAGCTGCAGAAAGTGGCAGTGGGGAAGCACCAGTCTCACTGGCATAATGTGGGCATGATAAAATATGTATAATCGGCGCTTATGGATATAAGTAAAATTAAATAAAATATAATATAAAAAATAAATAAATATAAATAATAATAAAAGCTGCTGCGCTCGGGACACTGAGGTCAAAATGTGGGCATGGGGTTCACAGGGTCCTCAACACTGTGGGCAGAATCTCTGTACTTCACACCAGTATTAGTGCACATCCTAAGATATCCTTGGCTCCGACCTGACCAGTGTTCACAAGAGGTCTTCCACTTTCCTGTTTCAGGCCTTACAGCAATGGACCCCAGTAGAAGCCCAATCAACACATGCCCCTTCCCTGGAGACATTCCAAACTTGACGTTAGCAGGAGGACCAGTCCACACACGTGAAGCCTTTTCAACGCTTTACTTGCAAGATTGATTTTATTTACATGCTTTCTATCATCCAAATAGTTGACAGCACTATCCTTCAGTTACAAACGAGAACAAACAGTATGTAGAGAGAAGATTGGAGGTGAACCCCAGGGCATCCTCCCCATTTGGATGTGAGTAGTCCTAAATGAACTGAGCCTACATCTCCTGCTCCCCCCATAAGGTCAAGCGAGGGAAGGACACCATCTACAGCTTTGCTGTGCTTGGTCCTTTAAGCACTTTTCATGACCAACCAGCCACCTGGCGGCTCCTTGACAAAACTACATACACCTAAGCCCCTCCCCAAGATGCCCCATTGCTAAGAAACTTACAAACGAGACCAAACAGTAGGTGAAGAGAGAGAAGAGTCAAGGTAAAGCAAAGAGCATCCTCCCTGTTGGAATGTGAGTGTGAGTGTGAGTCCCAAAAGTACTGAACCTATTTCCTCTGCTGCCCTCCGTAAGGTCAAAGCAATGGAAGGACAACATCTAATCTTTGCTGTCCTTGGTCTTTTAAGCACTTTTCATGACCAAGCAACCACTTGGTAGCTCATTGACAAAACTACATATACCTGGATCTCTCTCCCAAGTTGCCCCATTACTGGAGGGTCAGGGCGGGCATTTAACTCTTAGTGACACCTAAAGTCACAACTGCTTTCTCTCTAGGGACCTCTAGTGGCTATTTTAGGCAGCTACACCAACCCAAGAGGTCCCTAAGTCTTGGCGACTTCAAGTAGGCAAATCAGAAAAACTACGCCGGGAGTTTGTGTGCTACTGCGCATGCGCGCAGCGGAAAAGTGGCGCACAGTGACACGTTGCTCTCAAATTGATGGTTCTATTTAAACCACCTGGCCCAATGCATCAGTGCTGATGGTCTTTCAGCTTGTGCCTTGTGTTCCTGTGTTCCTGCTTTTTTGTTGCCTGTTGCCTTGACCCAGATTGCTGCCTGCCCCTGACCTCTGCTTGTTATCTGGATTCTGACTCTGCCTGCACCTTTTGTACCGTGCTGTCCAGCGATGTCAAAACAAGACCCCTGGCTTGTTTTGACATCGCTCCAGTTTCAGCTGCTAACCACTGTGACATATCAGCTGTACACCAGCCCTGCTCATCCTTCCAAGGACCCAGTGGCCAGACTCCTACCAGGCACCATGTTTGAACACCTTGGCACCCATGCTCCACTTTGTCTACTCGCTCCCTGTTCCCGCATCCAGGGGTGTGAGACAAGATCCGCAAGGGAGGCCTCCTCAGCTAATCAGTTCTCCACCAGGTACGTGATACAGGCACAAGGAATCCACCCCATTTGCTTCTCTGTATTGCTATCACCTGCAACTGCTTTCAAATCCACCCTCTATTATGAAGAGACAGGAAGTTGCACAGCTTTCACCAGTTTCCCTAACCTCCCGTTTTACAGCACAGCATAAAGTTTACAGCTGGGCCGACCAGGACATCCACCGCCTTTGGCTCCTACCTAGGTTGCAGTCTAGATGATATGGCTTTGATTGCAAGGTTGGCTTTTTTTGGACCTGGGTCTTTTTTTTTAACCCGAATATCAATGCCTTAATGTAAGAACTGTACATTGTCCTAGGCGTAATTTGTTTAAAAGTAACTCGCCCCCAAGATCAAAAAAGCTGGGTAAAAATAAGGAGACCCAGGATGAGCTATTCAGCAGATAAATTCTTTGAAAGAGGAAAAGCGACAACATCCGTGGGAGAGGGGACGGTGAATTGGAGAATCGGTCTCCGCAGACTCCGCGGCTCGGTAGGTGGTCCCTCTTTCTTTGACATAATGAGATTGTATTGTTCGAGTCACAGCTGTGTGAACCCTCGGCGGAGTAATTATCCTCTTTAGAGTGTTAAACGTTTAATGTTTCAGTGGCTGTGTATTATTGCTGATAATGGGCAGCCATTGACTGACAGCGATTCCTTTTGTGGATCCTTCAATACTCCTTCAGTCAGGTTGGCTTTGGTTTAGCAATCTATGTTTAACCACTGGCAGGGGAGAAAGGCTCGTTCGTTAGATGTCGGTGCATTCTGTCATTGTCTCGCACTTGTAGAGGTCACAGAAGCTATAAATGCCGGTAGCCCCTTCCTTATATGGGGCCCTTAGGGTTTCCCTGTCTACATTCGTAATCAACTGGTTAATGGACAGAAGACGACCTTTTAGATTGACCTTATATATTGTGTTTTTCCCTTCCCTGCGGTCACGTAGTAACACCAGTTTCTACAGCTTGCAGTTGTAATTGAGCTCTTGTTCCCGAGAGGCCTGTATTGCCTCCTTCTCCATGTCAAGATGCCCTGGTTGCTTAAAATGAACCTGTGCTTTGGTCATGTAGGGCAAAGCAATAGGTTTAATCTCCCCCTCCCCTGCACCACATACTTACTTTTCCTTCACTCCCCCATGCTTTGTTCAGCCATTGGGTCTACGCTGTATAAGTTATGAGCACAGTGGCATAGTGTTTAGTACTTACGCCTTACAGCACCTAAGGGTCCCCAGCTCAAATCCTGGTCAGGAACACTATCTGCAAGGAGTTTACATGTTCTCCCAGTGCTTGCTTGGGTACTCCGGCTTCCTCCCACACTCCAAAGACCTGCTGGAAGGTTAATTGGCTCTTGTCTAAATTGGCCCCTGTATGCATGTGGGATAGGGACCTTAGATTGCAGGCTCCTTAAGGGCAGAGACTGATGTTAATGTGCAACTATGTAAAGTGCTGCCTATATCGTCAACGCTATATAAATAACAATAACAAATAAAGGCATAGTCTACCTTTTGGGGGAAAAAAAATTGCACACTCACTAATGAAAGACAAAAAATGTGCGTTCTTTTTTTTTTTTTGCATTTGAGCCTTCAGAGCTTTGGACCATGATCAGTACATTGGAGGTGCATTGCACAGGCCCCTGCAGACTCTCCCTCCAGCCCTAGATCCATGCCGAGATACGGGGCTTCGGTTATGGGCCTGGTGGATGTTATCAATGGTCTTCAAGTGCGATGTTGTCACCACACTTGTGCTCCATTCGTAACTTTGAGTGCGAGATGTGACTTTTAAAGGGTTATTCACAAAAGGGTGAGGAGTTTGGAGGAGGCCGGAGAAGTGAACAATCTAGGAAAACATAGCTGAGATGGGAAGTGAGCTGAATTGGAGAATCTTTCCAAATCAGCTATTGTGGCCTTGATTGTTCACTTCTCCTGCCTTCTCCCCCTTCATGCATATAACCATGTTAGTCTTTTCATTCACAGATCCTGGGAATGGATCTGTAAATGGATGACGCGGCAGAGCCATGCAAAGCCGTACCAAATTGAAATGTACAATAAAGACTGCAGGGAGAAGAATCCGGTGATTCAGGTAAGTGGGGGGAGAGGTCAGTTTGGGGGGTACGGGATGTAATATGACCAAGTTGCATTAAATTATGGGTGTAATAAACAATATGGTCTGGAAGGTGAACTTTCAGTCTTTACATTATATCTTATGTTGTGAACTATGCTATGGCCTACCATAGTGATTGGCCCAGATGCCTGGAGTAAGTCACTTGCTCCTCCATACCCCCAAATTACTGGGGGGTTTTTCCTCATTCAGCAAAGAAAAGTATGTGCTGCCTAGTTGGGGGGGATTAAAGCAAACCTGTTGCATTGTCATCCACCATGGCATGTATTCTCCTCCAGGGGCAACACGGACAGGTACAGCCCCTTAGAAATCATGGAAAGTATTCATTGCACTCTCTCCTTTCAAATAATGAACACAACTGTCAGTCAGAGGATGAAAGTCACACACGAGTCTAGAGGTAGATTTGGCAAGGTGGCAGGATAAGTATAGGGGAGGTAAATGTGTGCCGCTTAGACCCATCTTGGTGTAACGTGAACTTATTGTTCTGCCCAGTATGGTTGAAATAGAGGTTCAACTCACATTCTAACATTGCTTTAGCTTGAGAAACCAGCCTGGCTCCATCCATTGCATGTTGCTGGTTGCACCTTACCAAAGCTCTATGCCACCAGCTACAGTTCTCAATATACTGGTCATGTGATGTTTGCAATATTCCATTCTTCAAGCCAAGCTGCTGTGATGCCCCTATGTCTGTGGCTCCACTAGACACTCTGTGGGGGCAAAAAATAATTCCCTCTCTTCCTTTCCCCTTTCCTTTCCTCTTTCTTTCTCACTGTGCACTCTAAAATCAATATGATTGCTCCAGAATGTGCTACTACTCCAGAAAATGCAATGAACATCTGGACCAGGCATTGAAACCATCATATCTTGTATACATGTATATACTGTACATTGGAAATGATAATACAAGGGTAGGCAACCCTGGAATGCCAGCTGTTGTCTAACTACGACTCCCATGAGGCATTACAAGACCCTGCCAGCCACAGGCATGACTCCCAGAGGCAGAGTCATGACAGGATTTGCAGTTGCACCACAGCCAAAGTGCCAAGGTTGCCTACACCTGACATAATACTTACAAGATAGAGTTATTTTCCTGTTCTCTTTTTCATATGAGATCCTAATGCAAGTTCTGCTTTACATCTACCACCTGACACATCTGACCTTGTGATCTAAATGACTAAACGCCAGTGCATGTAATATGCCACTGTCAGAGCTGCAGAGAGGACAACAGGCATCATGTTGTGCTCTGCTTTGATGTTATTTCCCATTGCAGCCCTCAGTGGAGTCACCCTGCTGTGAGTCTTTCCAGTTATATACTAAAGAAGGGGGGGATTACAGTCACAAGTCTGCCGCTAATAAGAGATATACTGCTGTGCTTCGCGGAGCTGAAAGAGTCGAAGGTAACTAACCTGAAAACTAGAGAAACTTATGTTACATTCAGAAGTCACAGATTGAAAAGTGCGGTTGCTAAATAATCCATAGAATCAAGAAGGATCGCCAGAGCAGTAATAGAGTTTCTGATACAAGTGTTATAGAGGGTGCAGGTGTCACGTGATTCAACATCTCAGCAAGCTCTCAAAAACTGAAATATTTTATATTTTTTTTCTACTGGCTATTTTAAAAACAAAACAAAACCAAAATTTTAAAAAATGTCAGGCCGAAAAAAAAATGTTTCTAATATTTTTTAAATATTTTATTTTTGTTTATTTTTTTATAAACTTTTTTATTTTGTTATATTTTATTTTTATTTATTCATTTTTATTAAATATTTTTATTTTTTACTTTACTTTTAGGGGATTCGGGGAAATATTGGGGGTCTGAAAACATCCCTGATATTTCCCTTTTAAAATATAAAAAGAGATTGAGTACACGGAGTCCTCAATCTCTTTTTCTGCAGCCCCTGTTCTAAATGAACAGGAAGCATCAGTGTTCCTGTTCATTCATAACTTGTGGACAGAGTATGTTTACTATAACCACAGTCATGAATGGACAGGAGGTGACGTAGATCACTTCCCATTCATTCATAATTGAGGATATAGTAACCATACACTGTCCTTAATTATTTACAAACACTCACTGACAATCAATGACCGCTGAGTGTTTCCACTTGCTCTCCTTCCTGACACGCTGTCACAGGAGGCTGGGCAAGCCTCCGTTAACATCGCTGGCTGTCTCCGCCCACACCGCTCTCCTCATCTCTGGGGAGGAGAGACGCCGGCCGCTCACAGCGCTCTCCTCCCAGAGCGCTCGGCCACCTGTGACAGTTTCTCTCCTCCCCACTGGGACACAGAGCAGCGCCCAGCGGGGAGGAGAGAAAGCAGAAATGCACCGCTATATCGGCAGAAATATAGCATTTTCAGCATTTTGCCAAACGTTTTGGCGGCCGATATATTGGTGCATCCCTAATAAATAATATATATTACTTATCCTAGTGGCATGGACTCTTTAAAGTTGGAGTCTAGGCAGAGAGCCTCCTCCCCTTCTTTTCTCCACTAAGCTTTAATCTCTTACCCCACTCTAGCTAATTGCCCCAATCAGTAGAAAAATAAATAAATAGCCCAAATACCTGAATCTGTGGAAATGTGACGTGCCGAGTCTCAAGTCTTCTGAACTACAGAGTAGGAGAGCCTTCTTTGGAAGCCCGCATTGCTGCCTGGTAATGTGGACACCTCCCGTTAGGCGGGATTCTCATGAGGTCCTAAAGATTTCAGTGGTGGCGTTATGAAGTCACAATGAGGGGCGGCAATTAGACTGGGCAGTGGGATTGCAGGGGGGGAATCACTGGTCTTCACCCTTGGAAGAGGCACCATGGAGTGTCATATGATGGTTATGGTGGGTCCAAATTGGTGTGGATTTAAAAATGTCCCTGATTAGACACGTCAGGGGATTGCAGGGGGGGATCACTGGTCTTCACCCTTGTAAGAGGCACCGTGCAGGGTCATGTGATGGTCATGGTGGGTCCAAGTTGGTGTGAATTTAAACATTTCCCTGAGAT
Organism: Nanorana parkeri; assembly: GCF_000935625.1. NCBI lineage: Eukaryota > Metazoa > Chordata > Amphibia > Anura > Dicroglossidae > Nanorana > Nanorana parkeri. The sequence goes on along the minus strand of NW_017306354.1, from coordinate 1,013,077 downwards.
GTGCTTTAATGGAGGGATAGAGTTAGGGTCTTTGTCAATTGCCTTTGAGTTCATGTCAATGGTATCAGTTTGAGAAGCTTCTGAGGTCCTTCATAAATGTTTGACAGGTGCCTGTGGCCTGCAGTTGACCTGCTTCAAACAAGCTTTGCATCCCCACTGACTTGTATAGGAATATACAAGTCATTGGGAACTTGTAGAGGAATATACTCTTCCCCATAATTCAAGCCGACCTGTGACACTGAAGCTGTCACAGGTCTGCTCTATTGATCGAAAACTCAGCAAACACATATCGCTGATCATTGAATTCCTGATCCTCTCCTTGCAAAAAGAAGTGATTGTCAGTCACTGCTTCCCGTAGGGATTCCACCCTCCCCTCTTTGTTCTTCCAGCACTGACTAGATGAATGGACGGGGGAGACAGGCAGAGCCAGATGCCAATCAACCAGCAGGGTGGATTATATTGTCAGGATCTTTCCAGGCTGCGGCAGTGCTGTGCGCTGTCAGCATGTAGCAGGCAATAGCTTGCTATATGCTGAGATTTGTGTCACAGGAGGACATTAATATATGTCCTCCTGTGACCCTGAAGAGAACTATGGCCAATAAAGGTTAGGCCCAAAGTTCTCTTTTAAGCCTGTTGACACAGGTCCTTAAGCTTGGGCTACAGAGATGATCACTGCGAGGGGTCCTAAGGGTGGGGCACCCCTCCCTGCTCCAGGAGCTCCATGCCAATAACTAACTTTTTAAAGGCGTATAATTAATAAATTCTGGTCTTCTTTTTCATATCTTCCTAGCAAACTTTTCTGTTCCCAGGTCACTCATTTGTAAATCAGAATTTAACAACCACGGGCAATCCAGCTGCTGCAGTGTTGCAGGTGGTAGGCATGCAGAGCATCATGGGAGTTGTAGTTCAGGAACAGCTGGAGCACCAACTGGCTAATGGAGCACGGCGTAGGTGGTGCGCAGCTGCATTGCCCAAGGTTGCCCGCTATGTAACAGAACAACCGTTTACAAGCCCTTGGTGGGCAAGGCTCTTGCAAGTGCCATTTCAAGAGAGCGGAGAGCTTGTTTTTCATCCAGCAGTCACTTTCTCTCCATTAATAAACTTTACAGTTGGCTCTTTGAAGATGGAATAGATTTGCAGTCATCTTTATGTATTAATTATTGATAAATGAGCCTTTGAGATGTGGTGATGAAATCGGGGGGTGATTAAACCCAGACAGGCTCTAATTTTATGTCTCACACCGTAACGGAGATGGCATTCGGCTTAATAAGAGTGCTTTTTCATCGGAGATTAAATTGGAAGCCGGAGCGGGGAATTAGCGCTGCTACTGTATATGCAATTTGGGAAGAGTTGATTGGACGGGAGCTGGAGCGGCAGATTAAAGATTGCATGAAATGCGACATTTCATGCAATAAACATTTTTTCTGTTGACCGTTGTACGGAAAATTGGTTGTTTATCGTCCCATTAGTTAATTTATATCTAAAGCTTCGCCTGGCAGGTCCGCGTGGAGGAATGAGAAGTTATATGAAGGTTAAATCTTGAAAAAAAGCCACAAGTACTTGGCCCTGATATAGCTGGAGGAGTGGCGCACCCATAATCACGAGCATGCGCAAGGTAATTGCATAGGTTCTGTGGCTGATGGGTATAATTGAAGCGATTGGTTAAGTTCACAGCCAACAAATGCCTAGTGTGAGCTAATATGTCATCCCCTTCTATTTCCATAGCTGTTTACAGGGGACTATAATGTTTTTAGCCCAATAAACCCAATGTTGGCTTATTGGAATGCCCTGCCCCCCCCTCCCCCCCCAGTGGTGTAACTATAGCCATACCAGCCCAGGTGGCTGTTATGGGGCCTGGGAGTGGAAGGGGACCCATTAAGTTGTTGAGGGAAAGTAAACAGAGAGCATGTGAAGATAATACAGTACTGTATCATTAAGGGTTGGAGTGGTTGCAGTTAACACAACTCTAAGCCCATGTAAAGTCTACAGTGTGGAGACGACTTCAGATGCACAAGACGAGTTTTTGGGATCTTGCCATTATTACTCACAGCTCAGAGAGAGGTCATTAGGGGGCCCCCATAATTTTCCTATGGGGCCCCGTGATCTGTAGTTACAGACCTGTTGACAACCATAAAGTTTCTGTCCTGAACAGCCATTGCACTTTTGATCTGCATGACTCCCAGTAAGAATGGTCCTTGCCACACCTCCTAGTAATATGTTCTGCAGGGGGTGTTTTTAACATGTTGGCTATATCCCCTGTGGGTATTACTAGTCACAAAGTGTAAACAGGGGTGCAATATGGCACACATCACTGATGGGGACCCCTTTAAAAAGCTTGTGATTCCCAGTTACGCCTACTATATTTACATAACGCAATGCTACTACCCTACAAGTAGCGTTGTGCGTGAGCTTGGTGCAAATTGAGTTTGCCTCAGTTTGTCAAAGCTAATGTAAAACTGCCAGTGACACCCCCCCCCCCAGCCCAATCAGTTGCAGCCGGGACATTCCCCATCCCACTGCTACACATAACAAAGGGGTTGGGGAATGCTTGGAGAACATGTGTGATAGGTCGAGTCTTACCTCCCAGGCCTGATGACTGGCAATGGTGTGAGTCCAGGGATTCTTACCTCTTAGGCTTGCTTCCTGGGGGGTATAGCTCCAGAGAGGTTCAGTTTATGTTTCTCAGGCCTGCTGCCTGGGAAAGGAAGCTGAAGAATAGTCCTGATTAGTCAGTTGCTGGCTCTAGCTTAAAGTTTCACAGCGACACATTGCCAAACTTGGCTTAAAGGTCCACAACTAACCTGTGAGAGAACCTGAAGATACTTAAAAGGTAGCTGTCCATCTGGCCTACCAAATCTGAATTAGCATGTGGCAGAGGTCAACGGGCGAGCAATGCCACAGCCGCAACTGATTGGGTCTGGAGGGGAGTCTCAACAAGCCCACCCACATCACTTGTGATCAGATTGGTTTGCAAGATTTATGTGTCAGATTAACTGAAACAAAGGAGCAGTTGTTATGATCATTAAGGTTATCAGCGGGACATGTGCAAACTTTGCCCAGCAGTTCGGTAAGGAGGTCGTCCCAGCTTGTGTCCACTCGTCTCTTAATACGGAATTTTGACGTCAGGCTGGAGAATATCTTTAAACTATCTCAACAACTTTGATGCACTTTTGCGACACACTTACTCGTTCTACAAATCAAATTTATAAATACATTTGGTATGATAAATATTTTTGAGCACCGGCAAATTTATCACCACTGGTGGAATCAGGTGGCGTAAATCCTCGCTCTGAGCCTCATATTTAATTCATGGCATAAACACATATACTTACTTATTCAACCTGACTCCATCTAGCATTACTTTCCAGTGTTCCCGTCTACTCCGGGGAGCCATCTGCACACAACCATCCACTGTAATTTTTATGGCTGATCTTTGGCGGCTGCAGACTTTGCTGCTTCTCAAAACACATAACGGGTTTCGGCGGATTGTGATTTATTAACAGAACGAAGGAAAAACAGACTGTCTCAGAACATTTTATTTCACTCCTTTTACTCTGCCATGGGGTCTAAAATACAAAACCACATTTTACCCAGTCAGAGACGTCTCTTAGGCAATTTGTAAAATGCAATAACGTGTCCTCAAGTTTGCTTCAGGAATAACTTTTTTGATAGCTGGGTGCCAGACAACAACAAAAAAAAGTATATAAGGGCTACTTGGGGATATAAAGTGAACCTGTCCGCCTTTTTAAACTTTTCAAAATCAAAGTTGTTGGCAACAGGAAGTTACATTATAACTATGTAGTTGTACTAGAAAGAACATCACATTATTCAAGTATCATATTTGACACACTACCACCCAGTGGCTGAATTAGTAATGTATGAGAACGGATGTTGCAACTATATCTGTATAAACGGCATACTAACAAAAGTCTTTTTTTGTTGTCAACTTATCAAGTCGGAAAAGTTATTTCTGAGCTGTTGCAGGTCACATAACCAAATGTTAACTTTAAATCGCACAACCTCGAATTGGAAACTCCATAGGAGCTGCATGTAGGGACCCGAGTGCGTCAGTATTCATGGCCTTTGCGTACTATTAGGGAACCAAGAATACAGACAGAAACTTAAAGTGCAGGTTTACAAAAATGAAAGGATTTTCATTTAAAACAAAAATAAACATATATGGCCAAAAACAATGGAGAAAGTCCTGGACGTCGTCAGTGCCAAGCCAGAGGTCAGGTGCCAAAGTGGTTAGTCAGCCAAACCAGGTCAGAGAACACTGAGAACAGGATGAACGAAAACAATAGCCAGGGTCAGGAACCAGGAGATCAGTCAGCCAGGGTCATACATGGAGAACAGGAACAACTGCAGAGCATTTGGTAGATGAGAACAAACACAAGAGCGGCAAATGAATGGACCAGCTTATGGTTAATTAGTGAACTCGTGTTTGCATCATCACTCTGAGACAGTTATTTGTCAGATGTTATGAAAAAGAGTAGAAAAATATATAGGGGGACCTTCTTGAAGTGTCCTTCCCTTCCAGGCTTTAGCTGGAGAACATAAGTGATAGCTAGAATCTTGCATGTCTCCCAGGCCTGTTGACTGGGGATGGTGCAAGGCCAGGGGTCCTTGTCTCTCAGGCTTGCTTTCTGGGGGGTATAGCTCCAGAGAGTTCCAATTTATGCTTCTTAGGCCTGCTTCCTGGCAAAGAAAGCTGAAGAAGAGTCATGCTTAGTCAGTTGCTGGCCCTTGCTTCAAGGTTCACGTCCACACATTACCCATCTTGGCTTAGAGGTCCACAACCAACCCGTGAGAGGACCTGAAGTTGCCTCTATATAGGCAGAGCCAGCTGTCACTCACGCAGCTGGGCGGATCCAGACATAATTGTTGGGATCCGCGTCAGCTGCAGCGTCTCAGTATACCGCGAGCTGTAGCTTGCGGTATACTGAGGTTAGGGTGACGGGAGGACGCTAGTTTGTGTCCTCCCGTTACCCTTAGGAGAACTATGGGGAAAAGCCTTAACCCCATAGTTCTCCTTTAATGGTAGCTGCCCACCTGGCCTACCCAATATGAATTAGCCCGTGGCAGATGTCAAGGGGGGGGAAATGTTGCTGCAGTTTTTCTGTATCCTGTACTTCCAATTTTCAGATCTCTCAAGAACTGGCCAAACATAATAGCAAAAAAATTAATGACAGAGCGGAAGTCTGCCTGTCTGTCACTGTTGGTGGGTCAGTGAATGTCTGGGTGCAGGTCCTGGGTAAATCACTGTTAGGAATGTCAGGAGGACCTATACAATTCTGCAGCTGCTGAGGGGGCCATTGCTACATTTATATTACAGTTGAATGCCCTCATTACAAACTACCCATTCAATGTCACATTTGCTAGTACTCCACTGTTCCCCCGTCAGGGTAAAAGACGCGGCAGTAGAAGAACTCTGATACTCATCCCTCCAGCATCCCAGGTCTTCTACCATCCCTCCTTTCCAGCACTTTAACCTCCATCAGTCTCTTTGGGAACACTTCAGGTGTGTTTCCCACCACATGCTGTGGTTCCATCCTCCTACTCTTATGTCACTGACAAAGTCCTTCAATGGGGACACTTGTTCCAGTGGCAGATGTCTAAAAGGGAATTTGGATCACTTTAGGGAGATATCCTGTCACTTCCTGTTAGGTTTACTAGATAGAAAGCAAAGGAAAAGAAAGCTTTGGTCCACAGAAAGGTATTTGTCATGTACCTTGATGTGAGCCTAAAGTGACGAGGAAGGCATCCCCATGCAGCTCTCATCTGAGCCCCACTGGAGAAGGGACAGCAGATGTATAGACAGAGAGGGGCATGAGTGCCTGTGGCTGATGCAGATATTGACACACCAGAGATGATGGTGCTGACGACTGGGTGCCAGAGGTAGTGGGTGTAGCAGATCTGACAGCACTGGTGTGAAGAGAAGAAGCAAAGTTGGGAACAAGCCAGGTCAATATTGTGCGAGCGGCGTGGTACAAAATCAGAAGCGATGTCAGGAGCAGGCCGGGTCATTAACTTGCGAGAAAAGTGGCACCGAATTTGGGAGACGGCAGAAGGGTCGGAAGACAAGCCGAGGTCACAAGGCAGGCAGCAAGCAGCAGAGTCAGGACCAAAGCCAGGTCCTCGGATATCAGCAACAGAATCAAGAAACACAGAGTACAGCTGAAGATCTTTCAACAGCGCGTAGATGCAGCAGACATCCTTTAATAGCCTGCCACCAGGAACAGGCATGCACACATGTTGTTTGTGCACGTGCGTGTAGTTTTCACACATGCGCATTACTATGTGCAATACTAGAACCATAGCACAGAACACACACATGCATGTGTAGCAACCTAGACAGAAGCTGTACTTTAAGTACCGGCTGAAGTACCCTGACAGTATTAAAGCAACTGTTGCCTATTTTGCCCCACAGAAGGCAAATAAAAATTCTTCCTGACCCTCCAAGGGCCTTCTCAGATCAATTTCCTGGGTCATGTTTTTTCAAGCTCTTCTTGAACAAGAAATAAAATCAGTTTATGGCTTTCCCCTTTTGAAAAGCCCGTTCCAGACACGAGTCCTCCTTGGCGTCTATTGTTAAGGTCTCCATAAAAAAAGTGTCCAGCCTCAACCTAACCTCGTAGGGAGATTAGACGAGAGGTTAATTACTGCACAAGGGAAAGAAAATTGACTCTGCCATTGTCAGAAAACTCTTCATTCCCCAAATCCTCAGACTCCATTTACTCTTTGGCGCGAAGGAACGAGACGGCGCGCCGTTACGCCATTAAACACCGTTTGTTCATTCATTTCAACAGATATTGTTCAGCCTCAATTATGCCACATTCTCCTTTAATCCTCTTTCATTAGGAGTCAAATGGTACTTGGGGAAGCGGGTGAGATGGCTTCTCTGCTGCCGCTGACATGCAGGCGCTGTTACACTGCCGTTGTTTCTTTAATTTAGCGAAAGACAATTATGCTCGCAACATGATTCAGCATGCAGTCCGGATGAGGAGAGACACAATGGAAGGTCAATGTGTACAAGGTCCCTTCAGACGGCACAGCTCGCTCATGCCTAGAGGTATAGAATAAAATATGACCGCCAATGAAATTAACTACCGGCCTGACATTAACATAAACCGACGGCGAGGTGGACTTTTCAGTGAGCGGGCTGTAATTTTCGCCTTGGCATTGTTGGGCTATAAATAAACTCATCATTGTTGTTTTCAAACCTTCAATCTGGCGTTCCACATTGGAAACACAAAGTTCTAGAGAATGTGTGGGGTTTTTTTTTATGTCCATCTGAACTTTCAGTTTAAATCAGCTAAATAAATACTGGGAGCCGAAATCCAAACAGACAATTAGCATGTAGCTGGCTTCCTGGCCAATCAGAAAGCCAGGACGTGGGTCATTACCTGCTGCCTGGCTTCCTGACTGGCCAGGAAGATGGCCCCATGCTGTTTGGCCAGCTCCCCGCCCATTTAGGAAGCCGGGAGGTGGGTCATTACCCGTGGCCCAGCTTCCTGATTGGCCAGGAAACGGGCTCCATGCTATTTGGCCGGCTCCATGCTGATTGGCTGGGAAGCATCAAGGAAGAGGGAGATTTCTTCTGACCGGCAGTGCCGCAAGGAAACATGGAGCCAGCTTCCCGGGCCAATCAGAAAGCTGGGACTCGAGTCATTACCCACAGCCCAGCTTCCTGATTAGCCAGGAAGCTGGCTCCATGTTCCCTTGCCGCATTGCCAGTCAGAGGAAATCTACCTCTGACCGGACGTTCCGGTAACGAGGGTAAGTATTGGAGCATTTGGACAAGTGCTCGGTATCGGTGCATCCCTACTAACGGTCCCTCCCGATGCTGTATGGGCTATAGTGAATAGCCCGTACAGCAGTGGTTCTCAACCTGTGGGTCGCTGTGTGATTTCTGCTGTGCTAGGTGAGAGTCCTCCTCAGCCCTCTCCTAGCGCAGCAGTGTCAGTTCTCCCGCCACGCCGCCAGATGTCGCTGCAGCAGCCGCGTCATCCCTAAATTTTACCATTGGGGGTCACCACAACTTGGCAAATGTTACCAAGGGGTCCCGGCCGTAGAAAGGTTGAGAACCACTGCCGTACAGCATCCCTTTGGTTCAACTGAACCGAAGGGGTCCTGGGGCCGAAGCTAGCCGAAGGATCAGCTGAAGCTATGGCTAGATCCTTCGGCAGCTTAGTGAATAGACCCCATAGTAATCCTACCTGTAACACATTTCCTGTCCTAGGGTGACAACTCACGTAATCAATGTATGGGGACGCAATGTTGGACAAGGCTTCAATAACCTTCCAAGGTTCTCTTTTTCGCAACATAGAGAGGTGGGGTTATGTAGTCCTCACAATTAGCTATGACCAATGAACCTGATAAAGAGTGGGAATGAGAGCAGAGGAAGTTATCAGCAAGCAAGATTTCAGGCAGGACCGATAGGTAATAAAACACGTGAAATAATATATGTAACAGACCAAAAGGTTTTCTTTTTTTTAAAACAAACATTGCATAATTGTTGCAATGGCTAATATTAAAACTATTGTCATTCTATACAATAGCTGTGCCACTTATCCAATCCGTTCCGTTTTGTTACAGGTAAGATGTCTTTGTGTTCTTTGTGTGGTGACTGGTGTCAGCTGTGCGTTGAGTAGCTATTATGAACAATGGCCGAGGTAACACATTGTACACAGACCACCTACGTCAATGCAGAAGTGTTTTATTTACAAGCTCCCACTCTCGGCTCTCTCTCCTAGATTTTATACAGAATTTGCCTTGCCTCCTCGTCCCCGCCTGGCATTGGCTGTTTAATCCCCCCGGTAGGCTAAGCAGGCTTACCGAAAGCCAAAATAAAGGACACGCCAGTTTATCGAACATTTACCGTAACAGCCTAATGACCGGATAGCATCCTACAAGGATTCCTCATGAATAATTTTCACCTGTGGCTTTCAGTGATGGCTTTACAGTGTGTGTTGTACGCTGTGGTGGAGGCATAATAGTGTGTTCCTTAAGGGGAAGGAATTAGTCTGAAGGTTTAAAGTCTTGAAGAATATGTCAGAGATAAATAAAGGCATGCTAATAGAGCTACTACTAATACCGATAATAATGTTATTATATTTAGTGACTGTGGTGTGCGCATTAGAGCGAAAAGTACTCCATAGAAAATGAGAATGTGAACAGTTGGCTGATGATGATAATAATAATTGACCGCCACAGGTGAGGCCTCATTTCTCAGTTATACACCTCCCTGATGACCTGAGCTAATTCCACAAAGCTGTTGTATATTCTGAAATGGGAGGGAGAACTAGGCACTTCCCCTTTCAATAGAAGACTGGAAATATCTGTAACAATGTCTCAGAGAGCTCTACTAATGTTCTGGTTGTAGATAATTAATTTAAAGTTACCGTATGTGTCATCGGTATTGCCCCCCCTACTCGCACTGAAAAATGTGTGCCAACTTATAACCCGTCCTGCTTTCGACGATGTTCAGATCAGGGTACGATGAGTCAGGGGTGGTAGACTTGCCCCAAAGCACAGACGCTGTGGATATGAATCTATCACTTAATTAGATCTTGGTTACATTGTAATTTGTGGAAAGATCCATGCATGGAAGACCTTGCTGTGTAAAACTTGCAGTTTTGACTAAAACTGAACAAAAACTGGTTTCCTTTGTATTCAGAGCTGCAAAACTGCATGGGCATTGGGGGTTGCCTTCACCTAAACATCAAGAATTGATTCAGAGGTGACGGGTACGATGATCAATGAAAAAATGACTGCTAATCTGCAAGACAGGGTTCACTTTGTCTGCCTGATGAAGGGACGGATATGACCTTGTTGAGGACAAAAATTGGAGTGTCGGTGACTACTTCTTCTATTATGATCCATGTATTTAGCACACTTTGTCGCACAGTACTACACTCTAGGTGCTTTGTGTTGCCATTTATTCAGAATGGCACCCCAATGCACCTTCTGGAGGGCATATTAAGAAACATCACATGGTACCTGAATAACGTCCATTGGGTCATGTATGCCACGCGGGGTAAAAAAGTAATGCACACACGCACTGCTGCTTTTTACTGCATAGCAATGCATGTCATTGCAGTAATGCACATTGTGCGGTGTTGCAAAGCCTGCCCTACAAGAGGTGTGTTATGGCTCCATTCAGAATGAATGGCAATGCAGCAGGCCATCTAGCATGTGCTGTGCGATAGTGTGTGCTAGATGCATGGATCCCGCACATGTAGCAGAACGCCATGGCGTACATCCGTGCTAAAAGGAAGTGTGACTTTGGACGGCGTAGGCTGCTTTGGGGAAAAGGCTCATGTTAGTAGCTGAATGTCTGTTGAGGAGAGAAGATACCAATGTCTTCAGAAGATACCAATATAATGTAAACGCATTTATTAGCACTAAACTATTTTGACCGTGTCATAGAATTCCAGTCCTCCATCGTCAAACATGCATCTGCCTTTGCTGCCTATATCAGCCACTTCCAAGCAAATGGGTTCTGAGAACAACATATAGTACTCAGGCCGCCATCATAGGAAACCCATCCCTTTGCAATCAACGTGCAGCTACAGCAGCCATAAAATATATTTCAAAAAAAAAGTTTAGCAGAAATTGCTGATTAATGTGATCTAGTTGTGTCTAGTGGGTGTGATCGCATGCATAGCAGGGAGCATGTGATAGCTCTCAAGGACTATTATTATATGTTTAATATTACTATTTCTATTGCAATGCCCTGAGGGCCCAACAAATGACCTTCAGATGCATATTAAGCCACCCTGAGATTTGAATTTGCCTTCCATTGAGTTCAACTGTTTCCAGTGAAGGGTTTAAGTAAAAGGCAAAGTCCACTTTTTTGCATTGGAGCCAGTAAAGCATTGCAACCGCAATCATTGGATGCACGCTCTGGTTCCTGCAGACTCTACCTTCCTTCCCTGCCCATACCTCAATGTGGACATTCAAGAACATGGACATGTGGAAGAATAAATGGACAACAAGTGCGGTGACGTCAATGCACTTCTATTCCCCTGGTAGTCCCCTGATGAGACTTGGAGTTTCTTCATTCGTAGATGTTGTCAAACAATCTGTGAATAAATGATATGGCTGTGTGGGTGGAGCAGAGCACACACCCACCAAACTCAGCAGCGTGTGGACAGAAGAAACCTGCAATTCAGGTAAGGGGAGGGGGAGCCGATGTGACCATGTTTCATGTTCCACCCTGCATATGAGTGTAACATGAACTCCACAACTGTGCCCTCTGGTATATCGCCAACCTTGTCTCAAAGTATTACCCTAACCGTCTCCTTCGCTCCTCTAGCTCCCTCATCAACTCCTCCCTTCCTCGCCTCCACTTCTCTAGAGTCTCTCCCATGCTTTGCAACTCCTTACCTCAACCTGTCCATCAATCTCCTACTCTGACTGCCTTTGGGCGATCCCTGAAGATTAATTTCTTCAGGGAAGCCTATAACGCCTCAACCTAACCACTGAACAATCACTTTCTCAAACATTTCATACCCACACAGCTACCACCTTCTGTATCACTTGCCCCCTCCCCTAAGATAGTAAGCTCTCACGGGCAGGCCCCTCCTTACCATCTTTTCTTGACTTGTATTGTAACTGTAATATCCTCCTTATATTGTAAATCGCTGTGCAAACTGTTGGCGCTTTATAAATCCTGTATAATAATAATAATTGCATGAAACATTATTATTATTATTATTATTATTATAATAGAGGATTTATATAGCGCCAACAGTTTGCGCAGCGCTTTACAATAGAAGGTAGACATTACAATTACAATACAATTCAAGACAAGATGGTAAGGAGGGCCCTGCCCCTGAGGGCTTACAATCTAAACAACATGGTCCAAGAGGTGAACTTAGCGTTTAATGCTACGACGATAGTGCCCATTGTGCGTTCCAACCTTGTGGCATTGGATCCTTCTGTTCCATCATGACTGCTCCTGTGCACAAGAAAAACTCTAAGCAAAGCATTAAGGGTTTTATTCACTAAAGATGCCCAAATGCGTTTAAGTAAGAAACTGTGCACCAAGTGTTATGTCAGGCAACTGTTTGTGTAGTCCATTGTGGGTGGAACCTACCAAACCTGGTGGTACCACCAAATCTGGTAGTATCATTGGCCGATGAAGCTACACATACAGTATATGAGGTTCAATAGACAACTGTAGGGCCAAACGTATGATGACCACCTTCCAAATGATTGAGTTAAGTTGTTTCCAGTTGTTTGGGTTTCAGCATTATGTTTTCCTGTGCACAAAGTCAGCTCTATCCTCACATGGTTTGACCAGTTTGGAGTGGAGGAACTCAAGAGCCCTGACATCAATCATACTGAACACCTTTAGGATGATTCGGAATGCCGATTAGGAGCCAGGTCTTCTTAAACAATATCAGTACCCAGTGGCGTCACTAGGGGGTGCGACTCGCACCCGGGTGACACCATTGGAGGGGTGACACCAAAATGACTGACAGTCATTTTGGTGTTCCCCCTCTGAAAATCCGGGCACTCAGTCATGGACCGAGAGCCTGGCAGTTGCTCGAGAGAGAGAGAGGAGGGTACCTGGCGGCATACCTTATCCCGCTGGGTGAATGTCCCCTACTCTCTCTGCCGGCGTCCTTCACTAAGATGGCCGCCGGCAAGTAACAGCGAGTGACGTAATCACGCGCATGTACAATGACGTTGCACGTGCGCAATGACGTCATGCGCATCCACAATGGCATCAATGCGGGGTGTCACCCAGTCCCCGCTCTGGGTGACACCCTTCCTCAGGATGCCACTGCCGGTACCTGACCATATATATATTCTTTTGGCTGTATGGGCAAAAATTCCCACAGATACACTTCAAAAGATTGTACAAGACTGGAGACTGTTATAGCTGTAAAGGGGGCTCAAATGTCATTATCACAACAGGTTATGAACATCACATTCCAAAACTTTGGGCATGAATATGGAGCTGGTCCACATTAAAGTTTTGGAATGAGATGTCCAAAACCCGTAATAATCAGGTGTCCACAAACCTTCGGACATATAGCTTATCTCCAGAGTGTGGGGAAATCCTGCCCCCTTCAGTCATTGGATTTCTATTCTTTTAGTCATGGTGTCATGTACTGTCACTTCACTTACATCCTCCTGTCCAACAACACTGGAGGTGATAACAGGGAATGTGTGGGCACAGAGTAGCACTGGTTCCTGGACAGGAACAGTCCGGATTCCAAGTAAAGTCAGACAGGAACAATAGGCAAAAGCAGGTCAGCGGCACACACCAGGGTCGAGCCAGCCGGGCAGCGGAGTACTAAATCGGGAACCAGCAGCCAGACCACAGCTATAATCTATCACCAATCACTTGGTAGGCCTTTACTTGGCATGTACCTAACATAGGGTTGCCACCTGTCTGGGATTCACCTGGACAGTCAGGGTTTTTAATGTTGTGCCCGGGTTTCATGGCAGCTGAAACCCGGACACAAGGTGTCATGCAGGCAGGGGCATCCAAAGTTGAGATAGCGGCTACTTGCCCCCCCTCTAAATAGTCCTGACTGTGATATATACATATTAATCAGGTAGCGCTTTTTACATATGAATAAGCCGTGACTCATTCTCCCCAAAAAAATTCTGTACGTAGCTAGAGTGGTCAGGTTTCACTGAAAGAAAAGGTGGCAACCCTAACCTAAAATGCCTAACATGTCGCAGCCACAGACACAAAGGCTCCATCCAATATTAGCATGCTGAAGGATAGCTAGAGCCAGTCCTCTCACTGCCGCAGCTCACGCCTCTCCATTGCCCTGGCTTGTTCACAGCATACTGTGTGGTACATGTGAGAACTAGCTACATGTTTTCCTGTGTTGCATGTATCCGAGTTCATTATATTACTGTAATTAATTCTACAGAACCACATGACCCCCTTTTTATCTCAAAGAAACAATTGCTTCTGCAACTTTTCCAATTCGCTATTCACAGCTGAGTCCTTCACCTACACAAACATTATCCTATCATTAGCCAAGCCCAGCGCATTTTATTTATAAACCTTCTAAATTACGTTTCAGTTTATTCTCATAATTAACATCAAATAATAATAAAAAAAAAGAATGTTTCATTTTGCCAGATGCTTGCGAATCTAAAACCTACTAATTTGTAAAAATGAAATACTGTATGAATTCCATTAAGAGGGGCTAAACTTTGGATCGCTTGAAAAACAAGATCGCAGTGTGACAATGCAGATTGAAGCAGTACTGAAAACTATTTCGGGGCCCTACTCCTCACTTATCTCCCCCGCTGCTTCCTCTCCCCCCTCATACGTTCAGAAGTGGGAACAGGATACTGGTCTTGTTCTTCGTGAAGATGAATGGCAACGCCTATGGAAAACCACTTATTCATGCTCACGCAACACCAATATACTGGAAATAAACTATACGTTTATCCTGCGATGGTATATGGTCCCTACCAAAATTGCCTCCTTTGCTCCCCAATATTCTCCCTTATCTTTCAGAGGATGTGCTGAACATGGCACGTACTTCCATACATGGTGGTTCTGCCCTGTAGTATCCAAATTTTGGGATCGCATCTTCCACATGCTCACAAACCTTAAAGGAGAACTATGGGGTCAGTGTTTTCCCCCATAGTTCTCCTTAGGGTAACGGGAGGACACAAACTAGCGTCCTCCCGTCACCAAAGGCTCAGTATACCGCGAGCTACAGCTCGCGGTATACTGAGACGCCGCAGCCGGAGCGGACCCCAACATCAATGTCGAGATCCGCCCAGCTGCGTGAGCGACAGCTGGCTCTGCCTATCTAGAGGCAGAGCCAGCTGTACCCGCCCCCTACCCCGTCCGTTCCGCCAGTCAGCGCTGGCGGATCGGAGCGGGGAGGGGGGAATCCAGCCCCTCCCCTGTCACGGCAGAGAGCTGTGACAGGATCGAGAGGTGACTGAATGCTGGTATCTCTTCGCTCACCTCCCGATCTACTAAGCCGACCTGTGACAGTCTCATTGTCACAGGTCGGCTTGAACTATGAGGTGAGTGGAAATCACTCATCTCATAGTTCTCCTTTAATGATAGAGTTTTGCCAAAAAATCCATCTCTAGCCCTCCTTAATAACTTCTCTGAAGATTTTCCCCCACCTAAACGGAAACTTACATTACAGGTACTCTCGGCGGCCAAACATGAAATTGCCATATCATGGAAATCACCTCTCCTCAGTATCTCTAAGACTAAACATTATATCCCATGGATCATGTCCCATGAAAAGAGGATTGCGCAACAAAGCAACTCTATGGCTAAATTTGAGGCTATCTGGTCTCCATGGGTACAACACTTCCTACCGCCTACTTTTGATCGACGATTGCTCACCATTTAAGATCTACTACTCCACCCATAACCCACTTAAACGCACTCTCTCCCATCCAAACGACCATCCTTAATTTCCCTTTCTTAGTTCTTTCCTCTTTTTTTCCCCTGGACCTGTCTATGCCTTTACTATCCTAAGGCTCATCAATTTAAGGCATGGGGCGACCTCTGTAGAAGAGGCCTATCTATACGACACTTTGTGCACACTACTGCTTATTACTGCACCAGCTGATAATTATCTTAAGTACACCATTAATACATTGCCCCGGTACCTTAGCCCTTGTTGGCCAGGGAAGGCCCTTTATCCACCCTCCCCCCCTTAGTCCGTGTCTTCACTTTCGTTTTATGTGTTGTTTGTATATTCAAAAACTGTATTGTTGAAAATTGTCATACTGATGCTATCACCATAGATGATGTTTGACTGTATCTGTGCAATTTTTCAATAAAAAAACTTGCACACTGGTGCATTTTAATGCATGTGTTACAAGCCACTAAAAAGCATGTGCTCATAACAGTCAACGGCAATTTATATACATGCTTTTGATGCATTGGCAACAGGTATTAACAAGTCTGGGTCAATGGCTGTTGCAAAGTCTAACAGTTCATTTGTTTTAAAGAAGAAAAGCCTGTCTCCTGCCAGCATACTTCAGAGGAGAGCCCATTTTAAATGCTTCCTTTCAGTTTTTCCTTTTTATAAATTATGACATGATTGGCTTGCAATGTGCTTCTTGAACTTTGAAACAGAAAGGTTTCACTACACCAGGAAGAGTCAGTTACCTAGCACAGCCCCCTGCCTCCTTGCATGTCATGGCTCCCCTGCCGCCTTACATGCCATGCCCTCCTCCCTCCTTGCATGTCACAGCCCCCTCCCTTCTTGCATGTCATAGCCCC
>NW_017306354.1:989151-996564 GCF_000935625.1 Nanorana parkeri | reverse complement strand
CCCCCCTTCTTGCATGTCCTAGCCCCACCTCCTTGCATGTCATAGCCCCCAACCTCCTTGCATGTCATAGCCCCCACCCTCCTTGCATGTCATAGCCCCCCTCCCTCCTTGCATGTCATACCCTGCTCCCTCCTTGCATGTCATAGCCCCCCACCTCCTTGCATATCATAGCCCCTCCTTCCTTGTAACTACCCGATGCTGAACATCATACTGAGGACATCTAGTGGCCGAACAAAGTACTATAAACCTGCACATGGAGACATGACTCATAATGTACAGTGCATTTCGATGTTATCAGTTGGATTCCTGACAGTAGGGTCTGAAAAGTCTTTAAGGAGGAATATTACCCAAAACTGTTATTTACAAGGCCTGAGACAAGACAACTGTCAGGGTTGCCAATGTGCTTATTTCAGCTCTCAACCCAACTTTAAAGCCCTCAAATGGCTGAGGTCCTAGCTGATCACATGTGCAACTGCAATCTTAAACAAGTCTAAGATCGAACCTTCCTTGAACATAATGGATAGGAGGGTATAGTTCCACCTTTTAATATTCAATGAAAATACTTAATGACCCAACAAGTGAAATTTCCTAACGTTGTAAGCATGGCCAATGTTGTGAGTACATTGTCCTAAATAGATGGCACAGGGACAAAATGAAATATTCAAACCTAGTATATGAGTTGTATCAGGTTCTACAGTTAATGCACATCTGATGGGGTTAGGGGAGTGAAGGAACCATAGAATAATTGGTCCCCATGGGTCCATACTTGTAAGAATGTATCTATCCTCCATCAGACTAAGGCATAGGAATAAAGCACCACTTCTCCACAGCTTTAGCAGAGGAAAGACAGCCAGGTGCTCACTGGCAGGAGTGTGTCCTCGCTCCAACCCAACCTTACCTTTTCTACAGCCTCTCCTTAGTATAGGCTAGTTTTTACATTTTCCAGCCTTCTAACTTCCAAAATATTGTTGATCATGTTCATCTGAGATGGTATTCTATCAGTCCTCCATTAGAGAGGGAACGATTCTCTAGCTGGCATGATGATGTGTGCTGATAATTTCTTAGACTTTTTGGATGTGTCAAGAAAAGGGAGGCCAAGAAAATAATGGATTGGGTTTGAAGGCCATCCTTGGGTAAACCAGAAAACTACCCTTGCAATGGGGCTACCACAGCACTGCAAGGGTTAGGTGCTCCTTTATTCCTAGAGGACTGGAGTAAAGCACTTTTACTTAACAAATCCCCGCCCCCGGTGCTTCTCTTCTCACCCTACATTGTCTAGCTGGCATGATGATGTGTGCTGATAATTTCTTAGACTTTTTGGATGTGTCAAGAAAAGGGAGGCCAAGAAAATAATGGATTGGGTTTGAAGGCCATCCTTGGGTAAACCAGAAAACTACCCTTGCAATGGGGCTACCACAGCACTGCAAGGGTTAGGTGCTCCTTTATTCCTAGAGGACTGGAGTAAAGCACTTTTACTTAACAAATCCCCGCCCCCGGTGCTTCTCTTCTCACCCTACATTGTCTAGCTGGCATGATGATGTGTGCTGATAATTTCTTAGACTTTTTGGATGTGTCAAGAAAAGGGAGGCCAAGAAAATAATGGATTGGGTTTGAAGGCCATCCTTAGGTAAACCAAAAAACTACCCTTGCATTTTCCCTCGGAGTCCTTACATCTAATGAAGGTCAAAGGAGCCTGCATGAGACATGATGATGTCAGCAGTCCTTAGACCACTGGAGTGACGGGGTTTGGGGATGGGCTTTAAGTGAAATTCCATACCCCAGACTTGTTGTAACAAGTTGGTAACCCTTTTCTCTACAACCTTGTATCGAAGATGTTGCCAGAAGATAGGATAAAGCATGCCAGATCCAACCGCCCACATCGCCAGTCTGGGGGATAAGAAAGCAGGACCATTGTGCACATCAGGGATCCATTCTCCCAGATCCCACGCCACAAGGGCAAGGGTATCGGGTGCTGATTCTGGTTACTTTCCGGTGCCTGACACCTGCTGCCGAAGATTAGACTTTGCACCTAAATTTTGCTCTAAGCCCCCACATCCCCACCACCCTATCTCCCTCTGCATTTGCTTTCGGCAGCTAGAACATTTCTGCTCTCAGCACATCACTCTGCGGGCAGCTAGTTTGCATAAAAAGCCGTATAGACTTTCATGAGATCAACAAGTTTCTCTGGCTGCCTGCAGAGTTCAAGGCTGATAGACTGTATCTACCCTCTTTCAGAGTCTGGCAGAAGGATGCCCACTGCTAAATTTTATCCTGAACATCATGTGGATGGGGAAGCAGATTTGCAGATAATGAAATTGTCCTTATATGGGCAACCTGGAGCTCTTCTTTAAAGCTGAATGCCAGGCAGATATAAAATACACACATTCATGCAGCTTTGTACTCATTAATACATCATTAAAATGCAAGCAGTGTGAGGACCTTTTTAACTTGGTATCAACCTTTTGCAGTCCTTGTACAGCAGGGCTCAAACTTAAATTAGGAGAAGCAGGACAAGAGGGTGACTAGTTCATGTGCTAGCAATGGGCTTGCTAATAGGAGAGAGCATAATGGCAGAGAGGTGAGATTATCACTGTCCTACTTATACTTCACTGACCAGTCACAGGCTGGGGGAAGGACAAGACCTGTAAGTGTTATTGAACTGTAACAGAGGAAAACCAGGTCTCCTGCTTTGCCAAACAGGGCTGTGAAGTGAGCTGTGTAAATATTAGGACTGGATGGACATAAGTACAAAGCCTTTGGCAAGTACACAGCTTCCATATATGTATGTCATGGATGAGTACAGCCCTTGCTGTACTTTTGGGCTGCTCAGATCTTATAGACTCCATGTTTCAACCTCCCTCTCTTCCTGGCCATTCACAAAACACACAGCTCCAGACTTTGTTCTGTGAATGGCAAGGAGGAGAGGGACGTGGAGACATGGACGTGGCATTGGGGTCTATGAGACTTGCAAGGCTTACATCCAAATGAACAAGAAGTCGGCAGAAGCTGCTTTAACCCTGGTAAGGTTATTGTAATCATATTTGGGCTTTAACGCCCAAGTTGATTTGTAACCATGGCTACAGTTGATGAGCAAACTGGCTTGAGTTCGGTTTTCTTGGATGTTCACCCATAACAGCCAGAAATCCAAAATTGCTGAACGTCCAGGAGAACCCAAGCCAGGGTCGCCCATGTTCTAGCAACCAGTGACACTGTGCAACCTAGCTAGGAATGTATATGTTGCATAGACCCTGGAGGCCCGTAGCATCGTAGGTCATCATCCTGATGTTGTGAGGCCTCAGCCACCAGTCAACCAATGGTGCTACATGGGCCACTCAGCTCAATCGGTTGCTAGTACAGAGAGGAAGGTCTGAAGGCTGAACTGCCCAAAAAGGGCAAACAGTTAACAGCTTGGCTTCCAGTCAGCCATATGGTGGACCCAAACCCAAAGTTCTTCTCTACTGGCTACAGTTGCCACCAATTCATAGTAACTCCAAATTATGGGGCCAAAAATCCCGTTATCAGGTGCACACATTGAAATGCCCCCCCCCATTTTTTATAATAGTTTTGCAATGTCACCTCTGTCTTCTGTTTATAAAAACCGAGCTGTTTGCTGCCACCAGTATAATGATTTTGGTTTCCTCTCCGTTGTTGGGACAATTGTACAATGTACAATTAATGTTTCTGTTTCATTCTGTTCATTTAGAAACAAACATTTCACCTGTTTTACACTTTTCTCAACACCTTCAATAGACATCATCCATTACTCTCCAATGAGGGAAGACGGAAGAATTTTCCCCTAGGGGCCTTCATTATTATTATTATTTATGTATTTATTTTTGCTCTTTAACTATGCTGCCTTTACATCAATTTCACACGTTTTTTTTTTTTACTGCACATTGCTCAGAAACACTTCTATGTATTGAAAGAAAAAACAGCAAACAACACCCATTAGGCGGGAGAAATAATCAGAAAACATGGAATAGGAAATGTCGACATCATCTTAAATTGCTGACTTTTAGGCTCAAAAGGGGCCCATTTACATATTTGCTTTGCAGTACTGTTCACATTACCACATTGTGCAGCGATGCCTTTTACATACGTTGATATACGATTAATTTTGAATTGCACCCCAATGCACCAGGCAACATGTGTGCGCTGCAGCATACCGCAACACATCATAGTGTATTGCGATACTAATTATGTCACCTCAAATTTTTCAGGTTGTCTCGTTGCATTGGACGACCATTATTTTTTTTAACACTGTGCACTAAACTCGGGAGTTAAATCTTAAAAATACATTCAAGTACCATAACTATGAACAACAATGTATCTTATTTGTGTATCACTCGGCTGTAGATCCTCCAATCATCTCTGACACCGTCCTTCCTGCTGGAGGGTGACTACATCTGTTCCCCATGGTCCCTGTGTGTGTTGTAAAGTGGTTACCGCTCCAAGCTCACTCCTGTGATGGACTACAATCTCAATACAAATTGGTTAATTAAACGTGAGATTGTAGTCACAGGAGCGAGCTTGGAGTGGTAACTACTTTACAACGCACACAGGGACCATGGGGAACAAAAGTCTTCCCGAGTTGCTATGTCTGCTGTGTCCTGGTTGGGACTTCCACCATGTGCTCCATACAATTGTCCTGCAATAAGTTTAAGAAGCAGCACCCCCCCGCCCCCAACCCCCAGTGATCAGACTGCAACATTGTAACTTTGCTATATATAATATATACTGTATATACCCTTTGTCAATTACTTTGCCTAGGCTAAGATGGCATCAGTGTGCTGCAGACACGAGGATGTATTTCCTCAGTCTCCCCTCTCCTAATGATCAGACTGCAACATTGTAACTTTGTAAGGTTTAGGAGGGCAGTATTTTAAATATGAATCTAAGCTCAATAACACCGGCGCATGACCTCACATTTGCATGAGGAAAGTTCAATACTAACCTTGGAAAGTATATTTTATGAAAAAAAGTAGATGATGCTTGGAACAGAGGTAAAGGACTCAGTCTGCTGTAAGTGAACTTAAGCATGGATTGGACAAACATAGATCTATACTCGGACTGCAAAAAATAATAAGAATAAAACATTGAGAAGGGTGGACTTGATGGATCGCTTGGCCTTTCTCCGCTGTCACTCTTCTATTTTCTATGTAGCAAATCTCCAACCATTTGTGAGCACAACCAAGACCAGGATCTGCATAACCATGCCATCTCCAAGCCAGCATCTCAGTCCAGGAAGTAGAAGGTGACCCTGGATGATGCCTGACCAAAGATGGCAGACAAAGCCCTTGTCAGGGGGAGTACTGTGATCTCTGTGAGAGGTCATAAATGCCAGGAAGTGTTACAATGACACATTACTGAGCATGCATGCAGTTCAGATGAAAAATATATATATATATAGATCTACTTTAAAGGAGAACTATGGGGTTAGGGCTTTTCCCCGTAGTTCTCCGAAGGGTAACCGGTGGACACATACTAGCGTCCTCCCGTCACCCTAAGCTCACAGTATACTGAGACGCCGCAGCTGAAACAGATCCCGACAATTATGTCTGGATCCACCCAGCTGCGTGAGTGACAGCTGGCTCTGCCTATATAGAGGCAGAGCCAGCTGTACCCGCCCCCTTCCCAGTCCGTTCCGCCAGTCAGCGCTGGCAGATCGGAGCGGGGAGGGGGGAATCCAGTCCCTCCCCTGTCACAGCAGAGAGCCGGGGCAGGATCGAGAAGTGAGCGAGCGCTGGTATGTGTTCGCTCACCTCACGATCTATTGAGCCGACCTGTGACAGTCACAAGTCGGCTCAGATTATGAGGCTGAGTGAAAAGCACTCACCTCATAGTTCTCCTTTAAGTCGTTCAAGATAAAGAAAAAATACCTAAACATTGCTTCTTTCCTTCGCATTCCTTTAACTTTGGGAAAAGTGTCACCAGGACAGGAAATTAGAAATCTTCCCAAGGAAGACATAGGTAGCAGTAAGGACCTGACAGAGGTAACCGTTCCCCGCTGTATCCAATGAAAGCAGAAGACGTTTTGGCCTCATCACATCAGAGATCGGTAATAACCTTTAAACGAGTGCAAATAAAATGAAGTTCGGAGCAGGCCGAGGTAACTAATTATTGACATCCCTAACTGGCCCGAGCTTCATTTTATCCTTCCAAATTTAGTCCGAAATGATCTTCGAGTATTAAAATCTGTCAAATCGGCCGCATTTGCTGATTGTGCAATTTTCACTTAAGCTGTCGACACATAACGAAGAAGGAACAAGTTTAATATAGCTCAGACTGTATTAGGTCTCATTAGGGAAATGAAAGCGGCAGCACTTATTGAAGGAATTCCAAACTGAGGGAAGCAGAAAAAAAAGAAACTCTGCAAAAGAAAAGGAAAAACGATGGCCTAAAATGGTCAACGACTACCTGCACAATCCATGTATGTATTCATATCAATTTATGTGCAATATTTTATATTACATAGACAACAAAAATTAAATAAAATGTTTTGTAATTCTGAGCATAATTTAGAAAAAAAAATTGGAAATAATCATTCAAAACTATTATTTATTTATTTATTTTGTTTCTGAGTTGGTAAGGATTTTTATTGTCATAATTTACAGGGGTTTTTTTCCATCAGGTTGTACTTCTTACCAGCTTTATACTGTATTTTTCAATTTTTAAGTCAGGCTTCTACAAACTGGAGGAAAAACCATGTAAAATTGGGCAGTAAGAAAGCAGACAGGTCAGAAAAGCAAAGCCCTTCATTTCGTGGCTCCAGCATGGGCCCCCGGTCATACTGAACTGATGAGCTTTGATGGTGCCAGCGAAATGCTCCCAGCAAACTCTACTCACAAAGTCCCTCTAAGGTCGCTCAGGCTTGCGGGATGAGCACTTATTAGATGAGACTTATTCATGGGTGACCTTCAATTAGGGGAATGCATAATGAGCACTGAACACAATAAAGGACATCTTGGGTGTATTGATGTACATCAATTCACTTTTAACAAGTAATCTCGCTGATAACTCGTCAGGCACGAAGAAAGAAATCTTCATTAGTGATTGACACTCTCGGGTCAGATGTCAAAACCAAGATATGCCCTGCTGGGGCTGAGCTACAGTATGTGAACCTGTAGTGCTTCTGTATGTGTGTGTGTGTGTGTGTATATATATATATCTACAGGTGAAACTCGAATAATTAGAATATCGTGCAAAAGTAATTGCAGTAAGTGCTGCAAAAGGGACCCAAACCAAGTACTGAGTACATATGCATGCTTGTACTTTTCAGAGGTCCGATATTGTTCTATGTACAATCCTTGTTTTATTGATTGCATGTAATAATCTACTTTTTTGAGGTTGTGGATTTGGGGTTCTTGGGGTTTTCATGAGCTGTAAGCCATAATCATCACAATTATGACAAAT
>NW_017306354.1:980888-988078 GCF_000935625.1 Nanorana parkeri | reverse complement strand
TATAGGGATTATATAATATGTATATCAGTGCCGCTGATCTCCTGCAGCATCTTTTGCAGCCACTCCCTGCCTACATGCACTCCAGCAATGCCTCAGGGCTTTTTTTTCTGATGGTGACAACAGTATACCATACCAGCGTAATGTGTGTTGAAGCACTCTCCATTGGAAGACAGGGTGACAACAAAGAACACCAGTGGGGAGACCAGGACAGAGTGTCGTCACCCTAAAACAGGAAGAGTCTGAAGACTTTTATGGCCGGACCACCAGGGATTATTTTAATGAAAGCAGATTTTAAAGAAAGATCTAAAAATATATTGCAAAACTGTTATAGCTATATTAGCATTTCCCTTTAAGAGGTGAGAAGAAACAAAAAAGTGCCCTTGTTTTGTCCATTCTTGGCATTGGGTGTTGTTTTCTATCATCGTCTTTCTTTAGTGTTTGGTTTACAAAGGAGGAAACATTGTCTCATCTGTGTCTTTGTTGGACAATTCCTAGAAGTAATCCATCAGTGAAAGGTCTTGTTTACATAACTTTTGTGAAAAGTAACAAGGAAGAAAAGTGGAAGCCATACAAATAAAATGTCAGTTTACATTGCTGAGCTCCAGGCAGTGAGCAACACATATGAATTAGTTTATCTGTCAAAGGATTAGTAATGAGATTTGGGGATTCTTGTGGTTCACCCCACCCTTCCATACTACTCAGCCAGAGAGAAACACTGCTCCATAGATCGTGCAGGTTCCCTTATTATAGCTTCACCTCCGGCCTGCTCACTGGACGCTATATGAGCACATTGTATCTGTCCAATAACAGGCATACAAATGAGCAGGAAAAGTCATTGTCCTGGCTGTGCCACCTGGCAGGAGAGTGTGGATCACGAGACTAGTTGAACTGAATTTCATGCTGGCTCTTCTTATATAGTTAGTCAGGTTGAAAAAGTCCATCAAGTTTGACCTTGTTGGACTTTCAGCCATCAAAACCTCCATAGACTAAAACCCTATGCCCACAGTTACCTATAGTTTACACAGAGGAAAGAAAAAAAAAACCTATAAAGCATGGTTCAATTTTCTACAACAGGGGGAAATACAATTCCTTCCTGATCCCATAAGGCAATCGGATATTTCCTGGATCAACCATCTCTGGTGTTCCTTTTCCAGTGGTGGGTGGTCCTCATAGATGCAGAGAACCATAGAGATGTCAGCTCTCTGTTCAGTTATACCAAGAACAAAGGGATTCATGGTGACATCTCCTCAGTTAGGTGGAACCATGACACTCGTCAGTCATATCCCAGCTAGGAGACTATCTTCATGGCATTTGCATGTTCTTCATGTGCTTTGGTGGATTTCCTAGTGGTGTTCCAATTTTCTTCCACACTCCAAAGACATGCTCGTAGGTTAATTAGCTCCTGTCCTAATTTGGCTCCTGGTATGTATATGAATTGCTCCAACAGGTGAAAAAAATCCTTCCTGATCCCAAGACAACTGGACATTCCCTGGATCAACCATCTCTGGTGCTTCTTCTCTTGATCTTTTCCAGTCGTCAGCCATATGCCAGCTAGGACACTATCTTCATGACGTTTACATGTTCTCCATGTGCTTTGGTGGGTATCCTACGGGTGCTCCGGTATCCTTCCTCATGTTCACTATGTGCTTTGGTGAGTTGTCAATGCCACTCCTATTGGAGCAATGCATATACATACCAGGAGCCAATTTAGTACAGGAGCCAATTAACCTACTAGCATATATTTGAAGTATGGGAGGAAACTTGAGTATCTTTAGGAAACCCACCAAGGCACATGGGTTTCCTACGGGTGCTCCGGTTTCCTTTCACACTCCAAAGACATTCTGGTGGGTAATTGGCTTTTTTTTTCTAAACTGGCTCCTAGAATGTATATGTATTGCTCCAATGGGGTCAATTACCCACTGTTGATCCGGAAAAAGGCAAAAAAAAAACCTATAAAGCATGGTTCAGTTTGCTCCAACAAGGGAACAAAATTCCTTCCTGATCCCATAAGGCAACTGGATATTCCCTGGATTAGCCATCTCTGGTGCTTCTTCTCTTTGTCATTTCCAGAGGTGGGCAGTCCTCATAGATGCAGAGAACATGATGATGTCAACGCCGCTCTCTGCTCAGTTATACCATAAACAAAGGGCTTCATGGTGACATCTCCTCAGTTAGGTGGAACCATGACACCCGTCAGTCATATCCCAGCTAGGACACTATCATCTTGGCATTTGCATGTTCTACATGTGCTTTGGTGGGTTTCCAATGGCACTCCTGTTTCCTTCCATACTTCAATTACATGCTGTTGGGTTAATTGGCTCCTGTCTAAATTGGCCCTGGTATGTGCTTGTGATAGGGACCTTAGATTGTAAGCTCCTTAAGGACAGGGACTCATGTGAATAAATAGTATGTATAGTGCTGTTGATAGCATTTATATAAATACCTGTAATAATAATAATAATAATAATAATAGATTTATAGTATGTCCTCAGTCTTTCGGGTTGAGTGATGAATGGTGTCATTCAACCTGCAAGACCGAGGACATCTGGTGGCATGAAAGAAGTACTGCAAGGGGAAACTTCAGATTCAAGGTCAGTATTGGATACTGATCTACTTTTTTATTTTATTAAATGGCTGGAGGAGGGAGGGGGGATTATTATTAAAACAATATCCATAGTTAGCCTTCAAATCATTTCTGCTGTACCCTTTGCCGCTCATGCTCATTGCCTTTTGCAGTATTATACATATAGCATTTCTATTGTTAACCTAGTTAGCACAGTGCCTTAGTCACTAGCACTGCTGCAGCACTGAGATCCTGTGTTCAGCCCCCATCCAGGTCTTTGTCTGCATGGAGTAAATACAGATTACTGGGTAACATAAATAAATCCTATTTGCACACAGTTTTTTTTTTTTTTGTGCATTTGCAAAGTTAATAACTTTTCAAAGATTAACTTTTAAATGATTGCCTCCCTACTACATGAATAATTACACGGCGTGTACACCCTGTTTAATAACACAATTATTTTTAACTAGACGCTGACTGCCGGGCCCTTTGTGCATTGATATTCCGAGCTTGTTTGTAATCCTTAAAGTCGCTGAAGCAAACCTAGCATTTATTTATTTATTTGTCACCCCCCCCAACACACACACACCCGCCCACCCACACAAATGTGTTTTGATTTGAGCGATCTAAAGGTTTCTGCCTTTTGTTAGTAAAAGTAATTAAGTTTCAATGGCAGCTAATTATTTGTGAAGGGAAAAAAAAAAATCAAGTCAGGAAGTTTGTTTTTGGCAAGACATTGTCGCGGCGGAATTTAATTGGGCCTCATCTCTTCTCCTCCGGCTTTTAAGGCTTTTGTGGAAGGCGCTTGAAAAAAAAAAAGGAAACGCTCAAATAATCGTCAAAACCCTTTTGATTTGGCGCCTGTCATTCAGCCCAGGAAAACAGTCGTCATCCATGGGGAGATTAGGTTACGGCATCGGCAGAGCCGCTAGTGCCAGAAATTTTTTTTTCTGATTATGAGTGACATGTTTGTATTGAATATTAAAGCGGACCTTTACCCAAATCTTTAAAATGACAACAAAGACACCTTTAGAAATGTTTAGTGATGACAATCTACACACAGATACTTCTAGATAATTGCCGGCTTTGTATTCTCTGCATTCCTTATTTCTCTTTTCTTCCCCAGTCTTCTGGCAGTGGCCATGTTTACTAAGGGCAGATTACTAGCTCTCCTTTTACTTCCTGGATTTCTGGCACATGTAACTAGACATGTGACTACGACATGTGACTATGCCCACCATCTCAGGGTAAGAAAATGCCTTTCCCTGAGATCTCTTGAGAATACAGATGAGATTTCCCAGCAATGCTCTGCTTATGATAAGGCAATCCCAGTGTGCATTGCTTTGGCAAACTGAAGTAATTTTGCCCTTTCAAAGCAGGAAGTGAACGCTCTGCATGTGTAAGTATTTCATCATCACAGCATTTTACACCTGACATGTCTATGCTCATTCGTCTGTAGCGCTCACCCCAGAAGGAGCCGCTGGATTAACCTGGTCATCATCACTAGTCTGTCTAAGGGTTTGATCTTCAGCCGCCCCATTAGCATCCACCACCCTCCTTCTAGTGCCCACAAAGCTGATGTTCACTCCAGTAATGCAATGCTTAATAACTTTTGTTAAACTTCTTCACACTGGGGAGAGAGGGTATAGGGATCCTAGACATCCAGGGTGTAACAGACATAGACTCCAGACTCACCAGACCTTTGTTATCATCTCAGTGTAGATCCACTTGGAGTACAGCAAATAGCAATTGAAGTAACAGATGAACAGGAGATGAGTACAGATCATCAGCAGGGGAGACACCATGGCTCCAGAGGTCCTCTACGTTCCAGGCACCTCCAGCAGACATCAGCTTTTCTAGATCTCCTCCTGTGGCAAACAACACAGGCCTCCTCCATACTGGAGGCCTCAGGGAAACTCTTCCCACACACCAGACTATGCCCGCCCCCAGGCCTCAGGCCTAGCCCTGGGGGCAGGCTGGACAGCATCCAGCCCTGATCCATGGCTGGTCCCGACTAGTCTGAGCACATGGCAAATCCCTCCAGTATATGTACCCTATCCCAGCATGCACCACTGGTTGAGAGAAACCCAGTGATCGGCTAATGTACTGTACATACACTATAGCATCTCTCATTAGCTGCCCCCAGTGGCGTCACAAGAGGGGTGCGGCCCACACCCAGATGCCACCATTGCAGGGGTGAAACCAAAATGACTGACAGTCATTTTGGTGTCACCCTGCCTCTAAAAAGTCAGACACTCGGTCATGGACCGAGAGCCCGACAGTGTCAGGAGAGAGGAGGGCACCCAGCGGCATACCTCATCCTGCCGGGTGAACGTCCCCTCCTCTCTCTGCCGGCGTCCATCACCAAGATGGCCACCGGCAGGTATCAATCATGCGCAAGGTGATGTCATGCACACGCGCGATGACGACACGGCGGGGTGACACCCGGCCTCGGGACGCCCCTGGCTGTCCCCCCAATATGGTAGAGTCACACTCCAACCAGGTGGGTACAGGCAATACCAGGCACCTGGGATTAACCAGATAAATGCCACAATAATCCAGCCAGACTGACTACAGCCCTTGCTATCACTAAATATCTAATAGCCACCTCACAGTAGGTGATGGTGGCTACACATTCATCAAGACACAAATCCAAGCCTCCATCCCCGTGTTTATAGGCACTTTGGTACATTATGTTAACTTAAATTCCACGTTAATACATCAGTTTGTTTTTTTATTTTAATGAAACTATTTGTCCAAGCTTCACATAAGTGATCTAATTTGATGCTCAATTCGTTTTCATCCGGACATCCCGCCGTGATTATATCCCGCTCGAGCGAAGAAATGGAAATTGCAAATCTAGATATGTTTAAGCTTTTTTCTTGTGTATGTGACAAGTCGTAGAATATTATTAGAATATTATTGTTATAAATATTCGGCTTACAGTAATTGGCCTCCAAATAAAAAAACAAAATAGGATTATTTAATATAATAACTTCGAACGCCGCGCTTTAAATCTTTATAGATGCCGTTTAAGCAAATAACAGGTTGAAGAGAGAGAAGAGAATAGATAACTTGATTAACAGTGATTTTTCTACATTCATCAAACTTCAACAAAGTGTGCTCACCGAAAATGGGTATTAGAGGACCAATACATCTCACAAAAATATAATTGTTTTATACAAATAAGTAGTAAACAACGAGGAAACGACTTTGATGTTATTGCATATACGCGAAGCCGATCCGGGCGGCAACTTTTTTCAATAGTTGCCAATGTAAAAAAAATAAAGAAAATGAATTTTTGGAAGTAAAATGCCATTCTAGATATCAGTTTTGGAAAGCAGGTCAAAGCGCCGTGATTATTTAAAGTGCATGCACCGTAAATCTTAATAATTAACTTCTCTTATTTGCTCCTTTTTGGTCTGTTAAATATACTATTGAACTTTTTTTTGTGATATCTGTTTTATATGCCAAAAAAAATTGGCTCCATGCTGATTGGCTGGGAAGCCGGTTTCCTGACCAATCATAATTGAGCCGGCCAAACAACATGGAGCCGGCTTCTTGGCCAATCATGTCATTACATGCTACCCGGTTTCCTATTGCCTGGGAAGATGGCTCCATGCCAGAGGACGCACCAATATCGGTACACGGTATCAGCAAGTACCGAGAGCAAATTATCTGTACTCGTACTCCAAAAAAAACATTATCGGTGCATACCTAGTATTAACCCTTTGGTATCTTAGCCTTGGGTCCCTAGCTAATCACAGCGTTTTAATAAAATTGCTGAACGAAAGACACCCAGAAAGCTATGGAGGACTACAAATCCAGTAATACATTATAAATCAATTCAGAATAATACATTCAGCTATTGCGGACTTCAAATCCCTGCAATACATTATACATCAATTCAGAATACCACCAACTATA
This sequence comes from Nanorana parkeri, assembly GCF_000935625.1. NCBI lineage: Eukaryota > Metazoa > Chordata > Amphibia > Anura > Dicroglossidae > Nanorana > Nanorana parkeri. The sequence continues at coordinate 981,588 of NW_017306354.1, read as the reverse complement.
GAGGACTACAAATCCCAGCAATACGTTATACAGCAATGCAGAATAATGTGAAGCTACATACTCTGTGTTACTCTGGGATGGTGGCCTGATCTCTCCAGGGTCTCCAGGTGGGCTGTGTGTGGTGTTAGGTGGGCTGTGTGGTGTCTCATAAGGGCTGTGTGGGGTCTCAGGTGGGCTGTGCTGGGTCTAAGGAGGGCTGTGCGGAGCCTCAGGTGGGCTGTGTAGGATCTCGGAAGGGCTGTATGAGGTGTCACCAGAGGGTCCGGAGGGTCTCGCGTGTGGTGGAAGGGCTGCAAGCAGCTCTGCATGGTGTGGTCAGCAGTGTGTGGTCAGCAGTGTAAACAGGCGTCGCAATTCACAGGAAGGATGCCGAGGTCCCCAGCAAAGGACCTCAGACAGCCGCTTCAGCGTTTAGTTTCTGGGCATCGGTATTGGTGCTGATGCTGGGCATTTCCACGAGTACTGGTATCAGTATTGTTGCATTCCTAGAATAACATTTCATATAAAAGGCGCCCATGTAATCTTACCTGTATTACGGCGCATTCACATACCCTCCCATAATGAATAGGATGCATGAACACAATGCATGTTAACATGTAAAGCAACGCTCAATAACAGTCGTGCATTAACGCGATGCAACAATGTAAATCCACCCCAATACTTTTGTTCTGATGAGCTGAACACCCCTCTTTTCTTTTGC
>NW_017306354.1:960998-980850 GCF_000935625.1 Nanorana parkeri | reverse complement strand
TAGATCATTGCATTCTTTGATTCCACTGATCACAGTTGTGCCCTTTCACTTTCTCCGAGAACTATTTCAAATTATTCACCACTTCAGTGATATACAGAATTTCTTATCTGATTGACATTAAAATAATACACTGCTTTTCTTATGCATGAGTTTCCCGGGGCTGTGAAAAGGTCCCTTCTTTAAATCAGCTTTCAGCGACTCGGTAAAATGGAATGCTAATGTTGTTTTGTCTTTTTTTTTAAGGAATAATATACTCTTCTTCTCATTACATCAGTGGTTTTCTGTGACCCGTAGTCTTATATAAAAGCGTCTTGCACCGCCATCTGCTAGCAGCCAGGTTAATGTCCTATTGGAGTGTGATGCTTTCGAAAATTCCGTTAAATGTTCAAGAGGGGCTCATTGTTAAAGTGTTTAAAGACCGGACTGTCAGCCGAAAATCTGGGTCTGAACGTGCCAATTGTGGCCGTCAGCGACTAGTCAATGTTAGGGCAGAACGGGGGAGGGGCAAGACTGGTACAAGACAACAGAAGGGTAACAGTGCAGTGTCAGATTCCTCGCATCACCTTTCACCATCTCGTGGAGTCACTAGGCGGCCCAACGAAGTACTGATGGGGCGGTCATAGTAATCTGGTCACTCAGTGTTCATAGCACTGCCAATGAAAGTGAAGCACATTTCCAGGCAGAAAAAAATGTAACATGCAAATGTAAGGGCTTGTTCACACCAAATGCAGGCCAGGTCTGCATGAGTTTCTGCACACGCAGTGCAGTGGGTTGTGCCGCGTCTTTGCCGATTTTTTGATGCGTTCTGGGCTGTTTTTGGTTAAAAAAATTGGGCTTTAGTTTAGAATGGGCTTTCAGTGCGTTCCAGGGCATTTGCATGCGTTCCTGATGCATTTGCATGCGTTCCAGAGCAGGTAAAATAGGGATTGCTGCAGTTTTTTTTACATGCTCTGGAACTGAACACTGCGGTGTGAACTAAAGCCGAAAATACTATTGGAATACATTGGGCGCAGTTTTGATCCGGTCTGTAACTGCTCTGCTCTGTTCCTGGAACGCTCTTGGTGTGAACAAGGCCTAACTGTTTTAGCTACCAAAGGATTGGTAAAAATAATGGCCATACTCCTTTGGGTCCAATAAAATATCCAATTTGGTTTATTTCACTATTGGGCCACCACTTGGCGTTATCGGGGCTTAGAGCCCAGTGGGAAGGATGATTGACATTCATGGCCAGTGACTTGACAATCTATAACTTGTAGGTCTGAAACTTTTTCACACAACTCTAAGGTTTTACGGAGATTGAGGATCGTGGTATGGAGGGGAAGAAGCAAAAAATATAAAGAGGTCATCTATAAAATTGCACATTATTGTTCCCTGTCTCGCAACCAACATTCCTTTTTGTTTAGAGTTATCCCTGATGAGGCAAGCCAATGGTTCTATCAAGATCTCAAACAGGAATGGATTTAATGGACAACCCTTTCATGCTCTACACTGTATACTAATAGGTTGTCAGAGTTCCACCCTGACTTAACTGGTTTGCAGCATTCTGGCTTGGCTGCCATTCCACCCTCCTGTGATTCCTCCTTTGCCTGAGCAGACTCTGTAACGTTGCTCACTACTCCCAGGCTCCCTCTTATGGCCAGACAGGAGAACATCATCTGAGAGAGCCAGATGGGAGTTTCCTGTCTCTGAGTGATAATGTGTCCCCGCTCACTATATAAACCACTCAGTCCAGTCTGACCTTGCCCTTGCATGCTAGTGCATTCCTGCTGTTCTGAGTATTCTGAATCTGTGTATGACCCAATCCTGGCTGACTGTCTCCTCTGGTTCCTGCTTCTGACAACGCTGATCTCCGTGTTCCTGACCTGGCTTGTACGACTACCCACTCCGGCTCCTGACCTTGGCTTGTTCCGGTTTATGATTTTTGCTTGCTCCTGTGGACACTGTTCTTAATAAATATTTTAACTAGCACCAAGTTTAAACCGCTGTTAAATCGTTTTAAAAAAAAAAACTTTTTGCCCATATCTACTGCATTAAATATAGGCAAAAAAACCCGGAGGGTTTAGAACCCCTTTAATAGCTGGTCGAACCTCCTTTGGCAAAAATGATTTAAAGCAAGGGCTTTAACCCTGGATCAGACATGCACAGTGTTCAAGTGGAATTTTTGACCATTCCTCTTTGCACAACTGCATCAGCTCAGACACACTTAGGATGTCTGGTGTGAATGGCTCTCTTGGCAAATTACTGCAGAAAAACAGTTAATTTCAAGGGTTTCACATACTTTTCCTTGCAACTGTATGTTTCTCTCTCTTGAGTCTATAAATCTTTGAATGCAGGAACATACTGTGCTCACTGTAAAAGCTGCAGATGAGTATCTACTTTTCTGTGAATTCCTACATTGGAATGTCCATATATCCCTATGCATGGTTATGTGATCCCTCTTTCCCCCAATCTTCTTGGTGAGATGCAACATAATTAGAGCAACTCAAGAGCAAAATTATTATTTTGATGGTTGTTGACATTCTGTTCACTTCTTATGTTATGCTCCTGTCTTGAGGTCATGTAAGGAAAGCTATGACCCATCTACAGTCTTCCTGACATTTGCAGAAATCTTGTGCAAATGCTGTACAATGTCTAACACAATTACAAGCTCTGACATATTAATGCAACTATCTCAAGGCAATGAGAAGGGCACAAAGCATATTGTGCATCACGTTGTATGTTATTTTTTAAGAAGGCAACTAAACCACAGTGAAGCCAGAGTATGAGAAGATACCTGATTTCATGTAAAAACCAACTTCCCTCTAAGCTAAACGTCTATAGAATACAAAACAGGCATGGCAAAGAAAAAAATGTGTATTATTTAAAGCAGCCCTCAGCTCAAATGTATCTTAGTCGCTGTTTAGATGCCATCTAAAGAGATGCAGAAAGCATCATCCTGTGCATTAGGGACAGCTAGACAGGATAAACAGAACTGCGTTTCCTTGACAAAGCAAGCGTGTTGTTACATTTCTTGTATTCTGAGTTTCAGAAGTTCCTAGTATGAAGAATTCATGTAAAATAGGATATTAATGTTTGAGATCATTTTAGAATGATTCGCTGATGAAAGATCATCCAAGTTTCCTTAAGGTGTTCTTGAATAATGTAAGTTAAGCCAAGTTTGGTGAAGTGGGAGATAAGAGCTTCTGAAAAGAAAGAGAGAGAGACAGAGAAGGGAGAGCAAGGAAGAAAAGCAGATGGAAGGAAGTGAGTGAGGGAGGAAGAAAGGAAAAAAGAGATGGAGGAAGGATGAAAGAAAGAAAGAGATAAGAGATTCCCCCCCCCCCCCAAAAAAAAGAAAATACATAATCATTATAGAAAGGAGGGGAGAGTACAGAAGGTGGAAGGAGAGGAGAAGAAATAAAAAACTCAGCGAGGAAAGGATGAGAGGAAGGAAAGAAAGGGAGGAAGGTGTTAGGTTCCAGAATCAAGGATGTGAGCTTTAGCTACACGGGGGTTTTAGGGATGTGAACAGTGTAGGAACTGGAGCTGTGGAACAAAAAGGGGCAGCTGATATCCAAAGTCAATGGGATACAAGAGGAGGCTGGGAGTCTGAAACCAAAGCATAGTGCATGGTACTGAGCAGGTGTTCTGGGTTACCCCGGGGTCCAGAATTGAATGGCCAGCCGGTTTTCACCAGAACTCCTAATGGTGGAGATGGTTTTTTTCCATGCTGACCTTAGGTCACAATCCCCAGGTTTTCACTACTCAGCAGACAGTGGATGAGGATACCAGGACAAGCCAAAGTTCAGAGCAGGCAGGGGATGGGGGTCACTAGGACACAGGCCAAAGGTCATGGCAGGCAGCGGATAAGAATCCGCTGGAGACAAGCCAAAGGTCATTACACGAAAGCAGCACTACAAGGCCCCGGGTCATGGCAAGTAGCTACTCATAGCCTTGCTTGGGTAGGGAGACAAAGCCAAAGGAGTGATGGAGACAAAGCCAAATGTCAGGGGCAGGGGCAGTCAGCAGACAAGGATTACCAGGTGACGAGCCAAAGGTCAGTATACAGAAACAGCAGAGAAGAAGCAATGGGGGACAGCACTACCAGGCACCAAGGCATGACAACTAGCTAGTCATAGTCTTGCTTGGGTAGTAAGGTCTGAGCTGTACTGAGTTTAACCCCTTCATGACTGAGGCCTTTTTTTCATTTTTTGCACCCATGTTATATTCCACAATTTAGGCCTGAAAATGACTTAAAACCCCCCAACATTATATATTTTCTGAATGCCTCCATAGAACGGGGAGGGGATCGATGAACGGAAGTTCGTCGACCTCCTCCCCAGCTCCCCGCGGACACCAAGGACGCCGGTCCCGGGCCCGTAGGAGGGGCAACGGAGCCCGGGAAGCATGGCGGGGGTGTCCGGCGGGGGAGGCCCCTTCTTCGGGACACAGAAGCGATCTGGCGACAGGTAAGTCGCCAGGATCGCTTCTGTTGTAAAGCTGACAGTCGGCTCTACAAGTTTAAACAGAGTCACCGGGAGTCTGTTTAAACAGCCCCGATGCTGGCGACGTACACTGTACGTCGTCAGTCACGAAGGGGTTAAAAAAGAAAAAATGGAAAATAAGTGTAGGTAAGAGATGAGAGGCAAGGGGAGGGAACAGGAAGAGCAAGAGGAGATGGGAGAAGGTTAGATAAGAGGAGAAAAAAGGTCAGGAAAAGAAAAGGGAGAAGCTAAAAGTCAGAGAAGAGATAAAGGTATGGAAGCAATATGGAAGAATACAGAGAGAAACGTTAGAAACTGTAAGCACTCCTGGGCAGGGCCCTCTGTACCATCTTGCCTTGAATTGTATTGTAATGTCTTCCTTATATTGTAAAGCTCTGCGCAAACTGTTGGCGCTATACAAATCCTGTATAATAATAATAATAGAAAGAGGGACATTGAAAGAAAGAGAAATGGGACAGAAATATTGCAGCTCCTACATCGGAAAGTCCCCACATAATTAAATTTTCAAGTGAAACATGTGAATAACTTTGCATAATCATCAGCATTTCAATGCCTGTTCTTGGTGCTCTTTCATCCCAGATGTAGCATGTGAATTACCCTTTCCTTTCCCTTATTTAATAAAGGAATTGGGCATTCTTTTATTCATATTCATGGCTGGACCTGTTAATAATTCATGTAATGGCCTTGGGCCGGGTGACGTGGAATGAAACTCTATACAGAAACAACCGGAATGCAGAAAAAGGATGTAGAAGGGGTGGAGTGTTGAAAAAGTGTTGTAACTGGCAATAGATAAGACGATTTCCATTCTTAAAGTGGACCTGTCTGAAAAACAAATCCCATCTTAATGAATTAATATGATACTTGATGCAACCTAAACCTAGGCATTCCATGTGACATGAACTCTAGCTACCGCATGACGGACTACATTATTATTATTATACAGGATTTGTATAGTGCCAGCAGTTTGCGCAGCGCTTTACAATATAAGGAAGACATTACAATCACAATACAATTCAAGACAAGATGGTAAGGAGGGCGCTGCCGCTGAGGGATTACAATCTAAAGGGGAGGGGCCAGTGATACATGAGGAGGTAGCTGTGTGGGGATGAATTGTTTGAGAACTTGATGGTTGAGTGGTTAGGTTGAGGTGGGATAGGCTTCCCTAAAGAGATGAGTCTTAAAGGAGAACTATGGGGTCACGGCTTTTCCCCATAGTTCTCCTGAGGGTCGCGGGAGAACGCAAACTAGCATTCCCCCTTGACCCAAAGCTCTATATACTGCGAGCTACTGCGAGCTCGCGGTATACAGAGAAGCCGCAGCCCAAATGGATCCCGACAATTCTGTCTGGATCTACCCAGCTGCGGGATTAACAGCTGGCTCTGCCTATCCAGAGGCAGAGCCAGCTGTGCCCGCCCCCTCCCCCGTCCGTTCCGCCAGTCAGCGCTGGAGGTTTGGAAAGGGGAGGGGGGGAATCTCTGCAGAGTGCCGTGAGTGACAGTCACGGCTTTCTGCGGGGATAGATCGAGAAGTGAGCGAACACATACCGTTCGCTCACTTCCCAATCTACTGAGCCGACCTGTGACCGTTTCATTGTCACAGGCCAGCTCAGATTATGAGACTGTGAAAATCACTTGCCTCATAATTCTCCTTTAGGGGATCATCTGAAGGCAGTCAGAGTGGGAGATTGACGGACAGGTTGGGGTAAAGAGTCCCAGAGGATGGGAGAGACTCTAGTGAAGTCCTGTAGGCAAGCATGGGGGGAGTTGACGAGGGAGCTGGAAAGCAGAAGGTCTTTTGAAGACATGGTTCATGGTTTCCAATCGGACAGACTTTGTCTGGTAGACTTGCAGTGAGATAAGAGGGTCAACAATTTTGCAGCACTACTAAACAGGGGGCAGAGGTGTAAACACACAAAGGGAAAGGGGCCTCATTTACGGTGTGCGATAGAATGAAAACCAGAAACCCGTAGGTATTGAATTCTTATCTGTGAAGGTTCAACAGGGGATTCAATAGAACTTATGGGTGAGCTAGAAAATCCGCTTTACTACCTGTTCAGTTTTAACCATTCTAAATAGAGATAATAATGAAGGTTCAGCTCGTTTCCTTTACACTTTGTTTTCACGGAGTCATTATTTTACTTACTATAAAAAGGTGACACCGGCTTCTCACCTACCAATTAAATGGAAGTTGAAAGTGTGAATTGGCGTCTTCTGCATTTTCCTGGCCCCGTTAGCGAGTTTGGCGAAAATGAGAAGAGCAGAAGAATCCTGATCATTATTTCCCCGTTAATCACTGGCGGTTCATTGCCGCTGACGTGTGATTTATTTTTGTTAGCAGTCATTCTTTAGCAGAGACGAGTGGCGGTCGTCTGACAGGCCTTCGCGGGGAAATGTATCATTCCTGCGGTGTCAGTGCATCTGTTAGACTTTGAGGGAAATGAGTACTGCATGGGAGCTCAAACAGAAACAATGTAACCGAGTGCATCCGAGTGCAAACTCGGGGAACCCTGCGTCTGAAAAAAATTCCACTTTTCTTGCTTTCTCTGGCTTCAAGGACTTTCTGAAGCCCCTGACCAGGAATAAGACTACAGACTGGGAAACTTTGAAAGGAAGTCAAAAATACAATACAGTAATGCTCCAATGTTCTGGGGGGAAAATAAGCAAAACGAGTGAACTGCATGTATTACTGAGATAACGTCAGATTCTTATTAGGTCACATTTATCCAGAGCAGAATATTGTTCAAAAGGAGGGTTGGGAAAGGGCCAAAAACATATAATTCAATCAATTATATATTTTTATCTTTTCATCTATTCATGTGCATTGATTAAAACATTTTTTTTTTTTTAAAGGTTAGAAAAAAAACATTTTTGGTCTGACATTTTATTGTTCATTTCGGTTTTGAAATTTCCTTTCTGGTGCACCTCTAAATTTTTAACTTTTGTATCAAGTTCCTTCAAACCAAACTGACCAAGGCATGTCTTTATGCAGCTGGCATTGTGTACAGAGGTACAGTCATGCTGGAACTGAAAAGGGCCTTCACCAAACCCTTACCACATGGTTGGTAGGACACAATTGCTTAAAATGATACAGCAATATAAGTAGCATGTTTAAAAGAGGGCAAGCAATGGCAGTCCCCTATTTTATCATAATTCTGGGCAAATCAAATCTTAACCCTGGCAGTTGGGTCCCCCCCATCACACTGCAAGGGTTAGGTGCTCGTTTTGTTTAGGAAGCTAAAATAACATAGTTATACCCACCCGAACCCCAATCCCGGCTTGCTCTTAGACCCTTCAGCCTCGCTCCCCCTAGGCTCCAGCGGTCTAAGGTCCTGTGAGTCACCTTGTCCCATATAGTGTATGGAATGTGAGGAAGCCGAGGGACACATCATTGCTAGAGCGGAGGGGAAGACAGGCTGCAGGGAGCAGTGTAGGAGCCAGCTGGAATCATGGTTCCAGATAGTATAACTGTTATTTTAGCTCCCTAGACAAAACAAGCTTGTAACCCTTGCAGTGTGGGTGTAGCCCCAATGCAAGGGTTAAGATTTGATTTGCCCGGAGTTTTTCTTTAAGGATGCTGATTGCAGCTGCCTGACATACTGAAAAAATGTCTTTAAAATAACATTGCAAAAATATGGTAGGACTATAAAAATGTGAACTCCCCACAAATATTACTTTATGATCTCTGTCTTCACTTAAAAAAAAGTCACAAAGGACCACAAGGAGGCCAAAAAAATCCTTCCCCTTTCATCGGCCTTTGTGTTTTTTCAGCTACGAGCTGCAAAACTGCAGCGTCTTGCAGACGAAAGGCGCGGAATAAAAAAAACAAAACAGGAAAACAAACTGCAAATGAAAGCATAATTGTTATAAATTGAGACTGCTTGTTGTTAATTTGATACATTTATTAGGACACATTCATTACCTCCGAAACAACAAGCACCCTGAAGTTATCATCTAATTATACAGAAGAGAGCAGGATCCTCCAATTCCACCGCAGCGATGTTTGTCAATTATTCATCTCGCATCTGTTTTTCGGCAGCCAGTCCCAGCAGTCTGATTGGCTGCCGCCTGCAGGAATGCCATTTGCTTAACAGAAGGACAGAATATCTTTTTTTTTCTTGTGCGGGGATTCATACCGTGCCAACACACCTATGTCTTCTATTGATAAACTTTATTGGAAATCATAATAGGCTGCTGTGCAGAAGTGAGATATGTGCAATCTGTGCTCTAGTGCTATACAATGAACAAGCAAAGGCATCTCTTCAATCTATTTTTGGTTTACTTTGGAAGTGCTCACTTATTAGGTCTTTTACATCGCAGGGGGTGGTGAAAAATTAAGTTCCATGACGTGTGAATAAAAGCAAAATCTACATCTGATCCCATTCACACTGCTGACTTCCAGGGTTTGCTGCCCTTGTTACTTGCACATGGTGACTTTACGTGACCTGGCATGCAGTCTGCATGAACCCTTATAGAGTGCATATCATCACCTGGTGTTAGATAGATAGATAGATAGATAGATAGATAGATAGATAGATAGATAGATAGATAGATAGATAGATAGATAGATAGATAGATAGATAGATAGATAGATAGATAATCTGTCAGGTGCAGAACTACAATTTTCTGTCCTTTCACTTCCTTTTATGAGAACCAGTCAACAAATGCATTATACGGCCAAAGGTTTGAGGACACCTGACTGTCACACCTATGCGAGCTGGTTGGACAACCCATTTCAAAACCATAGGGATTGATATGGAGTTGCCCCCATCTCTTGGGCAATAACATCCTTTGCTCCTGTAGGAATGCTTGTCACTAAATTCTCGAGTGTCTGTGAAAATTTGTGAGATCAGGTACTGATGATAGCTGAGTAGATCTGGCTCACAATTGGCCTTACAGGTAATCACAAAGGTGCTCAGTAGGATCTGGACTCTTGTGTCGGCCACTCAAGTTCCTCCACACCAAACTGGTCAAACCATGTCTTTAAGGACCTTGCTTTGTGCAAAGGGGAACATCATGCTGAAACAAAAAAGGGTCTTCCCCAAATTGTTGCCACAAGGTTGGAAGACTACAAGTGTCTAAAGGTCTTTGTATTCTGTAGCTTTAACAGGGTCCTTCATGGGCAATACCTGAACTCTATTACTTGGAAGGTGGTCCACATACTTTTGGTCTTACTGTGTATCAATGACCTGTGTACATGTTTTGATTCATAAACCGATCTTACCACCAGATTTTGTTTTGTAGCCTCCAGACAGGATAGACTACACAAACAAGCGTAGACTCAAGTGAAGAAACACTTGGTCCACAGTTTTTTATTTAAACTGACTGTACATCTTAAAAATACATTCAAGTACCTTAACATTTAACAAAAATGTATCTTATTTTTGTATCACTCGGCTGTAGATCCTCCAATCATCTCTGAATTGGTGCTGACACTGTCCTTCCTTCTGGAAGGTGGCTACTTTTGTTCCCTATGGTCCCTGTGTGTGTTGTAAAGTAGTCACCACTCCAAGTTCACTCCTGTGATGGACTACAATCTCATATTTAGTTTACTAATTTGTACTGAGCTTATAGTCCAGGCATGAGCTTGGAGTGGTGGCTACTTTACAACACACACAGGGACCATAGGAAACTAAAGTAGCCACCCTCCAGAAGGAAGGACAGTGTCAGCACCAATTCAGAGATGATTGGAGGATCTACAGCTGACTGATACACAAATAAGATACATTGTTGTTAATAGTTAAGGTATTTGAATCAGGGACGTGCTGTAAGGGGAGGCAGGTGAGGCAGAGCCTCACCTAGAATTATGGAGGAAAAAGCTGTCAGTTTCATGTCTGAAGCTGACAGCTTTTTCCCCATTCAGATCGGCATCTAACAGGTTACACAGCAGGGAAATCCTCCCCGCTGTGTAACCTGTCATGGACGGAGCGCCTCAGCAGTGAGGAGCAAGTGAGGGACAGGGAGGCTCCTCCCTGTCTCCCCCCTTCCTCCTTTACACTAGCTTGGGGACGGGTTGGGGTGGGGCTCCGTCTGGTGGGGGCAGAACTTCAACCGGCAGGGGTGGGGCTTTGGCCGACGGGGGCGGGGCTGGGGAATGCCTTACCCGGAGCAAGAGGTACCGCACGTCACTGATTTGAATGCATTTTTAGGATTTAACTCCTGAGTTTAGTGTCACTTTAATGCCTTTGGGCAACTTTGGTGTATATATCCTTGGATGCCTCGCATATTTTCCAAGATATTTCTTGAGTTGTGATATTCACAATCCTTTGTTTCATTCTGATACCTGTAAAAAGTTCCATAAAGGGATCCAAGCAATGGGAGGAGATCCTTTTTCACTATGGACTCTCCGAGGCACATATGGGGCATTGGATTTATTGCATAACAGAAAGCAACTCATTGGCTTTCATCTTTAAGCGCCTGACGTAAGTTTCTCCGTGGCATTGTTTCTCTTTTATGTGACACTTATTCCTTTTCTTTATGTAAAGGTCAACTTGGAACATTCCACCAGATAAAGCCGAGCACAATTTATTCTTTTTTTAAAGGATGCTCTGGCTTACCAAGGCTGCGGCGTACGTTCCAAATGAATTCCCCGAGACGTGAGCATTCCACCGCCCGGCTTCTCTGTTCACGAATAGGCAGCTTTTACATCTCCCTAAACAATTACCTTTTGTAAAGTCTCTTCTTCTGTGTGCATCAATATTGGGCTTGAATAACAGACCTTTTCCTGCATTGTATGCTCCCTGATGTCAGATTTGAGGCATTGTAAACATGGCATTCATGGGTCACTTCAATTTCACTTCAACACTTTAAAGATCTAATTGGGGATGTACCAGAATTATTAGTATTCCAAAAACAAATTCCAAGCCGTCTGAAGATGCTCTTTGGTTATTACATTGTTAAAGTCAACTGATTAGTGAAAAATGCAATGCCAAAGGAATTGGTAGATTCAGACATGGGGCAGCTTTAGGTTAAACGTACCTCTTGAGCAACTTCATTGTCCAGCAATCACATTAAAGAAGAACTATGAGGTGAGTGATTTTCACTCAACCTCATAGTTCGAGCCGACCTGTGACAATGAAACTGTCACACGTCGGCTCAATAGATTGGGAAGTGAGCAAACACATACCGTCGATCGCTCACTTCTGTTCCTGCAGAGAGCTATGACTGTCACTCACGGCTCCCTGCAGGGATTCCCCCCTCCCCGCTCCGATCCTCCTGCGCTGACTGGAGGAACGAAAAGGGGAGGGGGCAGGTACAGCTGGCTCTGCCTCTAGATAGGCAGAGCCAGCTGTCAATCATGCAGCTGGGTGGATCTCGACATTAATGCGGTATACTGAGCTTAGGGTGACGGGAGGACGCTAGTTTATGTCCTCCCGTGACCCTGAGGAGAACTATGTGGTAAAACACTTACCCCATAGTTCTCCTTAATATGAACCCTCTGTGGCCTTTCATGCAGTCTTCTGCCACTCCTGCTGTATTACCTACAACCAAAATTACATTGTTACATAATTACTCAGATTGAGCAGCAGCAGTAAAACCATCCAATGCCACTGCCAGATGCAAAGAGGTTGTGGGGGTGTGGCCCACACCGGGTGACACCATCAGAGGGGTGAAACCAAAATGAATGGCAGTCATGCCCTCCTCTCTTTGCCGGTGTCTATCACCAAGATGACTGCCGGCAGTTAAGTGGCGTGACACCATTACGCATGCATGTAATTACATCACACATGTGCGCAATGATCTGTCACTGGGTGACACCCGGCGGCCGCACGTCTCTATTGCCAGGTGTATTTTCTTCCAAAAAAATGGCATAGCTTGTGAGGTTAAAAACAGAAGCATGTTTGTTGACGTCAACCAAAATACTATAATAAATATATTAATAACAGTGCATCCTCAGACCTCTAAGCTCTATAAAGCTGGGCAGTTGATGCAGAGGAAGGCAAAAACTATTATAAATTGTGGTCCCAGTGGGGAAAAATATTCCTTCCGGATCCCCAACAGCAATCGGATACTCGCTGAGTCAACAATCTACAGTGTTATTTCTATTATAAATATTAATAGGCAGTTAAAATGTATCAATCTCTTTGTCAAAGTACACACAGGGTAAAGGATCCCCACTTGCCTTTTAGGGGGCTTCCATGAGCAAAATGGTGTCAGGGGGTGAGTAGATGGTAAGCAAAGGCTCCTAATCATGCCTTGTATACCAAGCTCCATTTAGGTGCATGGCACAGATCCCTTTGAAATAAGTTGTTTTGCTCATGGCTTCTCCTTTCCCACAGAGTTGAGGTGGGACATTCCATTTACTGTTGATAAATGTTGGTCAGTATTTTTAGGCTGTCTGTCAAGGACCTTCCTAACCAATTTCTAGCCTTGCTTGGGGTGACCGAAATCAGCTCCCACTGAACTATGCTCGCTGCAGCTGGACATTTTAGATGGTTGACCACCAGAAAAATGGCAGCCCCAACTGTTGATAGGGTATACAGGCAGGGTTGTGCGTGCCTATTATGAGCCAGCCTGAGGAGGTTGCCTCAGGCGGCATCTTATTGGGTCGCTGGCGGGTGGCAGGCGAGTTTTTAGCAACCTTTGACACTCTGTCCGGTGTCCTGCCGAGCTCGCTGACGTCGCTGGTTGCCAGAAGCTGAGCAGGATGCTCTGGTGAGCGTCCCACCCAGCTCCTTGCAAACAGTGACAACAGTGAGCTGGGCCGGATGCTGCACAGAGGAGTGCTATAGACTTTACCCACAAAGGCATGTGATCACTGACCTGGCGATGATATGGCTTGTCAATAAACAAAGCCAAACATCACTGGAGATAGGGTTACTAATTATTGTTAGGGTTATCATTAGAATTAGAGTTTCCTTTAGGGTCCGTGTTATGGTAATGCTAGACTTAAAGACTCCTCTAGGACAGGAAGTGAACACAATTCTTTCATGGAGACACATATGGTATAACAGATTTAGCATTTTTTTTGGACAAGAACAGGTCCAAGATAGATAAAAGGAGCTTGTCTACATTTTAGAAGCCATTTAGATGCCATTGCATCCTCAAACAATAAAAAAGACTAATTTTGCCTTCCCTGTGACAAAGTATTTCATAAAATAGAAAAATGTCACAAAAATGTCCCAATTTAAACAGAAAAGTAAAGACTACCAATTATGTTTATCCCTGATGTGGATGCACAAGCCAATCCCATTGCCCACCCGAAATAACAATCAAGGGCATGTGTTTGCAAAAAAAAATTGGGGTGCTTAAATAAAAACGACCCCTCCTAAGACAATCGGGAGCCATGTGCAAAATACATGAGCTTTGCAACCACAAAATCCGACAATGAAAATGTATGTTGTCTGCATGCATCTAGTCTCTTGAAAAAAAAAAAAGTTTATTTTTTTCCAGCCTGTCATTCATATCCGATACAAACCACAAGCTGAAAGAGATATTTTGACAGTCCGCAGTAGCCCTGGGAACTGACGGCGCTGGAGCAATGTTGGGGGTAGTAAAATGAAGAAAATGAGTGACAGGAGGCCAAACGCTCGGGCTTGCATGGCTGTCCCTTAGTTGTGCTCATCCTGTAATGCAATGTTGATGTAACACGGGAGAGGTCTGAGGAACAGACAAGGCATCAGGACAGAAAGACAAGTGACCGCTTCAACGAGGCCATTAGATATTCTGTAAGAGATTGTCGGGGCACGGGGTGAGGATACAACAAGAGGGAGAAAATGAAAAATAGCTGTAAATTCTACATTCAGCAACGTGTGGCCCTCCGGATCACACACCCTCTTGTTTGCTGCCAATATTTGAGAAATCTGCAGGTATGTTTTAAACTGCAAGTGCTTTTGGACTGAATAGATTAATAGAATGGGAATATAAAATAGATAGATAGATAGATAGATAGATAGATAGATAGATAGATAGATAGATAGATAGATAGATAGATAGATAGATAGATAGTTGGATGGATAGATAGTTGGATGGATAGGTGGATGGATAGATGGATGGAATAAACAATGTCTTACATGTCATAATATGTAGCAATATTTTTGAAAAGCTGTAACTTACATTAAGCCGGGTTCACACTGTTGTGTGGTGGTGTGCTGTAGTGCTATTCATTCTTAATGGTACCCCAATGGACCTTGCCAATGGACATGCAGTGTACCACAATGCACGGTAGATAGATAGATAGATAGATAGATAGATAGATAGATAGATAGATAGATAGATAGATAGATAGAGATAGGTACCGTGTCTTCTTCTAATTTTTTTTTCCCCCCCTTTTGGGGGGGGGGGGGGAAGTGTGTCTTATGGAGCGAAAAATACAGTATATATTTATATATACAGTATATAATCATTTCAAAGCTGAGCTCAATGGGTAGATCAGTTGTGTATTCATTAAACAATTTTAAGGCTGGCTTCACACCTTTCTGTTGTGGCAATACATGATAAAACACAACTCACGGTAAGGCACAATCCACAATGCCACCTCAACGCACAGTTGGGAACTATCTTCTTAATTAATTTCACCGACTTTCCCCGGGGAACTCTCATGCAGGTATATATATATATATATTACTTAGGATATATATATTGTTACCAGGGTTCCCAGGGGACAGGCAGGCAAATTAACTAAAGCAGAACTCCAAGATAGGCAAATATTGTCTGAAATATTTATTATATTGTCTAAATATGTTTTTATGAACTGTTTTATTTAGATACAGAGGAAAGCACAACATAACTTAAAGGGTTATTAAACCCTCATGTTTGTTTGCATATATCTACTGCTAGCAAGCATTAGATAAATGCAAAACGATTAAAAAAAAAACTTTTTGAAAGGGTTAATACTTACCGGTGTCTTCACCGCACGCTCTGACATGAGCGAAGAGGAGGACAGAGGAGTCATCACTGGATCGGAGACCCGCACCCAGCGCTGGAGGGACAGCTACAAATGTCAGTAAGGTAGAAGAAGATCAGATTAAGAGGCATCATTTAAGGTAAGTCCCTACACTAACATTGGGGGGAGGGGGAAAAAATCCTTTAATGTCACTTTAAAGTGACACTTAAGTCAGGAGTTGAATCTCAAAAATACATTCAAGTCCCTTAACTGTTAACAAAAATGTATCTTATTTGTGTATACTCCCAAATCATCTCTGATTGGTGCCAACACTGTCCTTCCTTCTGGAGGGTGGCTACTGTTGTTCCCCATGGTCCCTGTGTGTGTTGTAAAGTAGCCACCGCTCCAAGCTCACTCCTGTGATGGACTACTGTCTCATGTTTAGTGTACTAATTTGTATT
Organism: Nanorana parkeri; assembly: GCF_000935625.1. Taxonomy (NCBI): domain Eukaryota; kingdom Metazoa; phylum Chordata; class Amphibia; order Anura; family Dicroglossidae; genus Nanorana; species Nanorana parkeri. Next base: position 965,084 of record NW_017306354.1, on the reverse strand, counting down.
ATGATTGTGGTGTCTCTGCCCGTTACCGTGCATTGTGCTGCACTGCATGTCCATTGGCAAGGTCCGTCGGGTTGCCATTAAGAATGATTGGCGACATGGCACACCCCCACTCAACAGTGTGAACCCCGCTTAATGCAAGGTACAGATTTTTTTAAAATCTTGCTGGGTATTGTGACATGTAAGGAATTGTTTATTCTATCAGACTTGTTCCTAAAAGGTCCACTTTAAGGAAGTAGGAATTATCAGACTTATGTTGGACAGAGCAACGCGGATTTTGGGGATCCTCGCGACTCTCTTTCTCTGTCGGTTGTGCCTAAAGCCAAAGCTGTTTATTACCTGTCTCTGCCCGTCTCCACCAGCCTGCAAGGTGGCACGGGGAGCCCATTCCAGACGCTGCATGCATAATCACACATGTCTTTTCCTATTTCACTGACAGCGCAGTGTCTCCGAGGTGAACAGCTGCGCAGGCTTAGCTGTAATTGCAGCCTATTAAAAGAAAACAAAAACAGAAATGAAATGAAAGAAAATAAAGTTTTTAGAAAATATAAGTCGGGAATTCGGGAGGGGAATTCATTTTTCAACTGCATCTCAAGTCCTTTTGCGCACTTTTTAAAAAATTGTGTGTTTACTACCTAAGGTACACCCGCCATCCTTTCACAGTATCAAAACATGACCCCACGTTATATATATATATATATATATATATATATAGATATATATATACATTTTTTTTTACTGTTGGGGGGCTTCAGAGGAATATCAGGGATCTAAACAGACCCCTGATATTTCCCTTTTGAAATAGAAAAAGAGATTGAGGATAGAGAGTCCTCTGCTCATACAGGTGGGGGAGAGCAGCGGGGATCTGAGGATAAGCTGGAGCCTGTGCCGCTCCTCTTCTCGCTGCTGAGCCGCGGCTGTGTTGGCCGCCTGGCACCCCTGTTGCCAACGGTGCCCTGTGCTCGCCATGGCAACAGGGGTGAGGGGGGCGCAGCCAGGCCGGCCCTGGTTGCGCCCCCTCTCAGCTGCGCCTGAGGCAAGTGCCTCACTCGCACCACGGTAGCTACAGCCCTGGTCCAATGAGATTTGAATTACAGTCACGTGGGTTCTATTCTCACTTTTCCTCTTTCCCGTTACCTGAAAACCTATAATATGAAAAATATACTGTACAGCGGTTCCTCGGTTCACGAGCTTAATTTGTTCCACGATTCTGGTCGTGAACCGAATTGGTTGCGAACCGAATCAAACTGTGATCAGACCGTGATCTCAACTAGAGGAAGCCACGACGAGTGTCAGAGCAGAGCAAGATAGCTGCGGTTGTGTTCGTCACCCGATGCGGAGTTCGCGAACGGAAGCAACATTTTGCCGAACTTCCTGTCCGTGTACTGAATTGTTCGTGAACAGAAGCGTTCGTCAACCGAGGTACCACTGTATAAGTAAATCTTATTTCCTAGATGCATATTTTATCAGAATGGACTGCAAAGGCAGAACATTATACCTGCTACAAATCCGACTCATCTCTGAAGCAGAAATAAAAGAAAACATTGCTGTTCATATGAGGAGAAAAGGTTGCGGGCATTGGATGGTTAAGCCTATAACTGTAAGGATTTCTGCTGAAATGTACAATATTTTCCTGTTTCGTTGAGCCGTCCTTGTCCTTTTAAACCGGCAGATTAACAGTAATTGTCTCCCAACTCCTGAAACACATTCTTACCATTGTCTCATTTGCTGTTGACATGGAGAAAGCACAAAGTTCCGTCTAGACCTCTTCCTCTTTGTCTCCCGTAGCTGTCCAGCTCGCTGGCTTTCATTAACACATCCTTCTAATCTGCGAGCCTTCTTGCACCAGCTACTGGAAGCCGTAATTGCTGATTTGACAGTCGGCGAAGAAAGAGGCTTATTAAATCCAAGTAAAAAGGTTTGAAAACTCTGGGCATGAGATGCTTTCATTATAGATATAATCATATTATTTTTATTACAAATTTTCATGACACCACTGGCCGTTTATCCACAGAAAGTTTTAGGAAGAATAAAGACTTATTAGGTCCTTGGTCTTGTTGGTCTAGATCAGGGGTGCCAAACTCAATTTCATTGTGGGTTGCACCAGCATTGTGGTTGCCTTCAAAGGGCCTGTTGTGGTCGATTTTGGGCTGTGCAGACTCTCAGATAGCTGTACAGGTTCATATGGTGGGCTGTGTCGGCTCTCAGGCTGGGTATGTGGGGTCTATATTGGGCTGTGCGGACTCTCAGATGGCTGTGCGGTGTCTATGCTGGGCTGTGCAGGGTCTTAAGAGGGCTGTGCGGTCTCACCAGGGGTCCTGGCCGTTCTCGGTGGGTGCAGGCGGCGTGGATCCACAGAAAAGAGGAGAAGGAGATTTTTGGCTAGCATTGGCCTTTCACAGGAAGGCTGCTGGGACCTTGCTGGGGACAGCACCAGATTAATTTAAAAAAATAATTTACAGCACCAGCTTATTTTTAAAAACTTAAAGCTGAAGGAGAGGTGCGAGGCAACAAGAAGAAAAAAACACAGCGCTCTCTCAGGGATGCAGGCGTGCTTTGAATGTGAATGGTTTTACACCCACACACACACACAATAGGTTGGACTTGATGGACATATGTCTTTATTCAACCTCAAATACTATGTAACTATGTAACTATGTGTGGATTGCCGCTCATAAAACAGGGGGAGGACCCTGTGAACATAATGATGAGGCACAAAGAGCGCAAATACGAAAATATAAATGGTGTGATTTGAATGAAAAATTATTTTCAGAAAGTGAAGAACTTACACTGCCCCATGCACCCCCCTTCCTAACCGACTGTCACATTTACTCCATCACGTTTAGAACAAATACCACGGCCAAGACCAGAGGCAGCTTCCCTATCAGCCCTTCGGCACACACAGCACCCAGTCTATATCAGCTCTATGCTTCAGCCCTTGACCACTGATCTCACCAATATACTTGATGATACCATTCCCAGCCGCCATGGCCAACTCCTAGGACATGTCCTGTGTCACCCCTACTCCTTCACCTGGAGACCACCGCAAATTGAACAATATTACACAACACTTCCTGCAGCGCCAGAATCGCCACCGCGCCCGGACTTCTGACACCACAAGTAAGTTCTTCACTTTCTGAAAATAATTTTTCATTCAAATCACACCATTTATATTTTCGGATTTGCGCTCTTAGTGCCTCATCAGGAGAGGTGCGAGGGCCACATAAAATGGCCTGGCAGACAGAATTCGGCCTGCGGGCCTTGTGTTTGACACATGTGGTCTAGATTGTGTTGGCATCATTGTACTCGTCATCATGTCGTTGAAATTGCGTTGAGTAGGGGTATACTAGCATAGCACCATAGTGATAATACTAGACACACAGCCCCAGATTCCATGGTTAGAGGTATACTATCATAGTACTATAGTGATAATACCAGACAGACAACTCTAGGTTCTATGGGTAGGGGTATACTAGCATACCACCATAGTGATAATACTAGACACAACGCCCCAGGTCCCATGAGTAGGGGCATGTTATCAGAGAACCATAGTGATAATACCAGGCAGACAGCCCCAGGATCCATGGCTAGGGGTATATTATAGCACCATAGTGATATTACCAGACAGACAGCCCCAGGTTCCATGGATAAGGATATATTATCATAACACCATAGTGATAATATAGATTAATTTTAAATCTCTGCATTGATTGGACCTATCTCCATCTCCCTGCCCAGCCATCGGCACAAACACTGTTGCGATTTCCTACCTTACAGATGGGTTCTGCTTGTCTGTTTTTTATGCGTTTCTTAGAGAAAACAGACTAATGATCCAACATAATGAGAAAACACACATTGTTTTTCTGCCCTCAAATCTTGCTGGAAGACATTAACGAGTCTGCGGGATAAAGCACACGAAAAGTGAACATGTCACCAGCCTGACCGATGATCATACGATAAAAATATTAGAAATACCACTAACAGTTGACCGTGGAATATTTAATAGCAACGAAAGTTCACGGAACACCTGAATCCAATGATTTGAAGGGGTGTCCCAATACTTTTGGCAATATTGTGTATATATATATA
>NW_017306354.1:957518-960945 GCF_000935625.1 Nanorana parkeri | reverse complement strand
TATATTCTTTCTATCTATACAGAGGGTACTTTGCTCTTCTCGGTAAAATGATTGGCCTTAATGAACTGTACAGTGATGTAAACTTTCTCTGCTCCCAATCAAGGCTTTTCTAAAAGTGCTGCATTGGCACTCTATGCTCCGTATCATCATAGATCGAAGTGATGAAAAGAAAAAAACCTGTAAGCAGTATTTCAAAGACGGGGACATTAAGCCGCCACGGGCCAGGGGTGACATTTTTGGACAGAAGGATTCGTCTTCTTTAAATCACTTCTTCATTAAGATTACTAGAGGGTAAAATCTAACATGTGGAGACAGTCAGGAAATATAGAAAGAAGTATTATTTCTTTATCTTGTAACTTCCTTGGTAATAATTTCATCATTTGCTCTGTTCACATCTGACAGTCACACATTTTGTTGCATATAACGCACTGAATTGACACTTGGGGGTCAAGAACAATGACATAATGAAACTAGCTGGGGTATAGCCAGTGGCGTCACAAGGAGGGTGCGGAGGGGTTCGGCATGCACCCAGGTGACACCATTGCAGGCGTGACACCAAAATGACTGTCATTTTGGTGTCACCCCCTCTAAAAAGTCAGGCACTCGGTCATGGGCTGAGAGCCCAACAGTGTCAGGAGAGAGGACCTGGTGGCATGCCTTATCCCGCCGGGCGAACGTCCCCTCCTCTCTCTGCCGGGCAAGCAGGACTAAATGTACAGCGGGGAAGCCGCCGCTTGTTTTGTACAAGTGATCTCAGCGAGGTCGCCGAGATCACTTTTGTGAAGCTTGCATACGCGGGGTTGGCGCATTGAGGAACCTGGCATTGGGGCAGCAGAGAGAGTAAATCCAATACTTTGCATAGGGTTCTAAAACCATAATAAAAATACTTGGGCATCCCAAAACAAGGTCAAATATGATATACTGTATAAAACACAAATACTTTAGAAGTTCCTTGAGGCAATGCCAGGCAGAGTTGGTACATACACACACAAATTCCTCAATACAAATATGTCTGATATGTTATACCATTTAAAAAAATAATAATGTTCAGAGCTAATCTGCCACAGAGCGCTGAAAAACCTATCATGTGCAAATATATATTTCTGTAAACAGATATTAATGTACCAGAGAGATGGGATGAGTTTGCCATGGTGTTTGGTCTATGTCGGTGCCGTCTTGGCACTGACAGACGATGCACACTGACTTGGAGTGACGAAGCTCCAGCGGCTTCTGCTTGGCAGCGGATCCTGGCACCCTCTGAACATCTCCGTGAGAACAAACTGATAGAGATGACACCAAGACAAATGCGCTGACTTCTAATTCCATTTCCTGGGCCGAGGACGGCAGGCCGGCCAGATTTCACCACTGTTACTCTGCTGAAAATATCATTGCACATTGCATAATTAATACACTGAAGTCTGGGTGCTGTGATTTATTGTTTATGGGCTTTTTATACAAGATCAGAGGTTACGGGTGGAGGGAATTTTGCACCTAAATGGAGGACTTACTGATTAAATAGCCAAATTAATCTTTTTCTTAGCATGAAGATAATGTCAAGCAGTGGCAAAATCCTTTTATCTTCTCTGCAGTGAACTGTTGTACAGTATGTAAAAAAAATATTAGTTACATCTCTGCAATACATGCACATTTGCCCATGTTTTATCACTTCTAAAGTCTGCAAGTACAGAAATATACCTTTGGACGAGAGACGAGGCTGGGTTTAGTGCAAATCCAGCTCCCTTGAGTCCGCTCAAGCCCTCTTAAAACTCTGACCGCCTCCTCCACCAAATCAGTTACAGAAGTTTCAGCGGGGGTGTTCCCCACCATTTTGTGAAGTATAACTGTGGGGCAGGGAAAATGCATTCCTGCAACTGTTTGGGTTTGGAGGAGCGGGTGGTGGTTAGAGTTCTTAAGCAGTTCTTACAACTCTGACCACCTTCTCCACCTCCTCCTAACCCAATCAGTTGCAGAAGTTTCAGCAGGGGTGTTCCCCACCCATTTGTGACATATAACTGTGGGGCTGGTAAAATGCCTTCCTGCAACTGATTGGGTTGGGAGAAGGGGGTGGCGGTCAGAGTTCTTAAACAGGCTTGGGAGAACTCAGGTGAACTGGGTTTGCACCAAGCCCAGCTTCACCAACTACCCCTGACCTTCCAGAAATGTAGTTTGCTTCCAGCTGACAACACAGAGCTTCTACTGCAATGAAATCCCAAGAAATGGTGCCAGCCCTGCCTGCTGGACTACAGAACTCCACCTATCCCCCACCTCTATCTGCCCCACTCCACATTCATACATTGATTTCTAGACATGTGCACTGCCAAAAAATTTGTTTTGTTTTGTTTCGCTTTGATTCGGATTTGTATTATTTCGTTTTTCGGGATTCGGGTGTGAAAGTCAATTCGGATTCGGAATTTGGATTCGGACGAAATTCCTTAGCGGTAGTTCGTTTGAAAGTTCGTTTCGTTTTCGTTTCTTATTTGTTTCGTTCATTCGTTCGTTCGTTCGCAGCAAAGTGACATGTGAGTGGTAAAAAATGTTTTTCTCCTTCTCTAATGTCACTTTGCTCCAACGAACGAAACGAAAACGAAACGAACGTTCGAACAAACTACCGCTACCGAATTTCGGAAACGGAAATTCGGATTCGTTTGCATTCGTTATATCTGTAATTCGGAATCCGGATACATCCGAATGTCCGAATTTCCGAAAATTCGTCCGAATTTCGATTCGGAACGAAACGAATTGCACATGTCTATGATTTCTATCCTAGGCAAATCTTTGCTGTTGCTTGACTCCCAAGAGCATGCGCACACAGTGTGTATAGGGATAGGGCTCTAGGAAGGGCACCAAACCTTATTAAAATAAGGACTTTCCCAAAATGGCTCTTGCAACTCGCAGTCAGGAGGACTCCATCCTGGAACCAGCCTGTGTGGCAAGTCTGCTGGATGCAACCTGTTTGGAAGAGGTTTAAAGTAATAACCTGAAGTCGGTGAGACTTTGAAAATCGTTATTTTTCTTAAAGAGACAAAGCTAAAGTTATGTTCTTATGTTGGAGAAACCCCTGTCAGGGGAAACTTGTGTGAAAGGAATAAAGGAATAAAGGAAGCCCTAAAAAGAACATGTTTGCGAGTGGACTCCGAATGTAAGTAGGGGGTAGTATGAGCCATTGTACAAAGCAGTATCTAGGCTCCACAAATCAGGACCTTACTGCTGTAAGAACCAGTAAAGTTGGAAGGAAAAGTGTAAAATGCATAAACTCAACTTTTGACTACATTGTGCTGGTGCTGCTACATTGCTTTGCAGTGATCTTCGAGGTCCTTTAATGAGGATTCCCCTTTGCTCTGAAAATACATTGGGTTACTCAATCATCACAGCGGCCATTCAGTGAACACCAGGTGAAACACCTGGGATTTCTAGTTACGCCCCCCCC
>NW_017306354.1:897428-957243 GCF_000935625.1 Nanorana parkeri | reverse complement strand
CCCCCCCCCCCCCCCCACACCAACTCTCTTTTTTATCACACATTTTTGTTCATATTGGTAACCTAATGTACTACACCATAAGGTCCTCTCCTGTGGTCTTCTTGCTATTTTTCTGTCCTCCACTCTTTTTGAGCTCTCTCTTTTGTTGAGATAACTAAGAGCTAGACTGAAGGTTTTAGTAAATAATAAAACTTTTGGTACATTGACATAGATATCCGTACATCAGACCAAAAAGAAAGACAACTGAGAAGGAAAGTGGTACAGAGGAATTTGGTTCCAAATGTTGGACAGTCCCACCAAGTGAGAGACAGTTGGGAGGTATGCTGTCAAGCGTAGGAGGTACCAGAAATATCAGGCACACGTGTACATTGTATAACGCCACCGCAGTGCATCTTGGGATGTGTAGTTGAGGTCGGCAGTGCATGTGACCATGGTTATACGGGCACTGTCCAAACCACGGACCAGAAGTTCGGCTGCGGAAGTTCGGCTGCGGCCCTTGAGCATTTTGTGGGGGCAGATAGCGAGAATCGGTGGATAAGTATTTTTTGAGGCTCATCATGCAAAAATATCCAAGCCCTACGTATGACTATTATATGATACACCCGTACATGGGCTTTAATGTGAGGGTTTAGTTCTACTTTAAATAAAAAAGAAGACTGGCTGGAGCAAACAAAGCATTTATTTGGAAGTCTGCGGAGTCTAGTGGGGACGGCTGCACAGATTGCACATCGCTCACCTGCCAGCAGTGAAACCCCTCCGGTTGTGCGCTACGTTTCAGAGCTTTGAAGAACAAAAACAGTAAACATTTGTACGAGTCGAGGGCAGCACCCCAGGCAACGCGCCGCAATCACAGCAAACAGGTAGCAAAGGGGGAGCGACCGTGTGATCAAGAGAGGAGAAAGAACGACTAAATGAGCATTTTGATGTTAAAAAGAATGAATTTTCTTCACTATTACAAAAAACAAAAGGCTTCTGAGCCGAAATGAGAATCCCCGGTTTAATAAAGTTAGCGGACTGCGCTTTTATGTTGAAAGACGTTCCCTTCAAACACACTGGGACCGCTGAGGACAGACTGAGCCTGGCTGATGTTTCATTAAAACGTTCCCTTAAGCGGCGGGAGAATGAATCTCTCGGCTGCGCAGGGAAGGATGTAATGAGCCCCCCCCCCCCCCCCCCCCCTTCTGTCGGCAATGGGAGGAGATTAACCCTTTTGTAGTAGAGATTTGCAGCAGTTGAAAGTCCTGCGCACCCCAGGTTTGAAAAATAAAACAACAACATTGCGGTTCACCAGTGATAGACAATCGATCGGCCTTTTTTATATAGTTTAAAAAAAACTTATTGTAAGTGCGTAAAAACTGGAGTTGGGCTTTAATTTGTTTGTCATTCACTTAAAGCTGAACTTCGGAATAAGAAAATATTGTCCTCAAGAGACGTGTGTGTTCTTCCTGGAATCTTGGTGAGCTTTGTGTATTTCTTCCAGATCTGTGCAGTAATCCAGTGTGAGACTTGGAGCTTCCTGAAATAAAGACCGGTGCTGCTCTCTCTCCTTGTGCAGGGTGATTGGCCTTGTCTCCGCCCCCTCCTGTAATAAAGACCGCTCACTGCTGCTCTCTCTGCTTGTGCAGGGTGATTGGTCTTGTCTCCGCCCCCCTCCTGTAATAAAGACCGGTCACTGCTGCTCTCTCTTCTCCTTGTGCATTGTAATTAGACCTGTCTCTGCCCTCCTCTTCTAGTTTCCTGGAGCGGGTGGAGATGGCAGGCCTCTCCCACAGCTCTGTTCTCTGCACAGGCCATGTGCAGCACAGTGATGATGTCCGCTTTAAAGTCAAAAGGTTTTGATGCTATTTTAAATCACTTAAAATGAATGCAGCTCCTTGATGCTTAAAAGGAGAATCAGCTTGTAGGCGGGGTTCACTCTTGGGGTGTTGCGTGTGTGTTCCCTTTGGGTTGGCTCTGGTAACCCCGTGTATGCAACTCAACACCAGGCACCCCACGGTCAGGGGCCACGGCTCTGGCCTCGTGCAAACACTCCCAGTCTTAGACTTCTGCTTTCCTGTACTGAACTCCCGAACTCAACTGTCCTCCCCTCTCGGGCGCCCCCTATAAATCAACTCTCCTGGGACACAGAGTCTCCCCAGGCCAGAGCTGCATCTATCTCCAGGGCCCCATGGGGGCATCTAGTGGCCATTGGCCGTACTGCACCTACCTACAAGCTGGTCCTAATATCCTGTTTTAGGGTGGCTCCTTTCCCTTGCAATGGAGCCTCCCTTGTGTGTGATGGTAAGCTTTGTGTGTCACTCCCTGTTCCACCGCTCCTCCTTCCTCCATGCTAGTCGATGGAAAGCTGTTGAAGACTCCTCTGTCCCATGTGATCTAGCACTTGACAGGAATTTCAGGGAAGCCGAGCTGAGAGAGTTGGAGCTGTTCGGATACAGGGTGACTTAAGTGCTTGGGTAAAAGTTGAAATACATTCTTTGCTGGGCCACATATACAGTATTTGTTTGATCCGGATTCACAAATTGAGAGTTCAATACTACTTTAGCATGCAGTCAACAGGAGAAATATAACTGAAGCTAGATGCGCATAACAATCTTTTTGCTTTGACTGGAGTTTTTGTAATTTGTACATGTTTTTATACTGAGACCTGTTAAACAGTACGTAGAGGGATCAGATTACAAGTAAATAACCCTGGTCTGCTCCATCAAACACACGCATAATACCGATATAATAACCGTTTGCATTAGTGTTAAGCTGTCATCCGTAGACTGCTTGTGTGACATGTCTACAGTATGTTGTCGGCCTCCTGCGGCTTCATAAAAATAAAAGTGTTCCAATCTGACTTATACAGTATATTAGAGATTTATAATGATTTGACATTTTGCAGTACGTGGGTTAGGAAATTTCAGCCTTTGATAATGATGTACGGGAATATTGCATGTGTTACGGGTGAGAATTATTGGTGTGATTTGCATGGCAGTTATTTATTTAAGTACGAGCGGCGTGTGCGTTTTCTGACAGTTCATTACACGATACACTGCAGGGACTTCTGGTTCTATGTAGATACAGTGGGTCACCAGCATCCTCCACCTCTGTCTTTATAATGGTGCTGCTCGCAGTGATTACAAGGATGGTGCCGTGCGAAACCTCCAAATGATAGATGCAAAATCACCAGCACCTGTGAACGTATTTCCTCATTCAGTTTATTGAACATAGGTCACATGCAGTGGCGTAACAATCACCACAGCGACACAGGCGGCCACTATCGGGCCTGGGGCACAGTGGGGCCCGGCCAGATGCCGTGCAGGCCGCCTGGGTCGCTATGGGATCCTCTGCTGGTGGCTGAAGACGAACATGCCGCTGTTCAGATCACTGACAGTAATCTGTGCTGCAGCGCGTTCCTCTCCACAGAGTCAATGAGAGCCAGCAGCGGCAGTGGAGGAGGAGGCGGGACCCGTGGTCGGCAGCAGGGGAGGAGGCGGGGCCCGGTGACAAAAAAGGAGGCGGGCCCGGCGACGGAGCCCATCGGCGACCGTGGAGAAAGAGGAGGCGGACAGGTAAGGAGTGCGACCAGCCCACCTGAGGGTGACCCTGCATAGCCCACCATAGAGAGTCTATGGTGGGCTCTGCAAGTTCACCCTCATGTGGGATCTCGAGTGGGCTCTGCCAGGGGTATACCTAGAAATCACGGGGCCCCATACAAAATTTTGCTATGGGGCCCAGTGATTTCTAGTTACGCCCCTGGTCACATGCATCATATAAGCCAGCGTTTCAGGGCCACACAGGTCCAAACAGGAACTCACTCGCACTCCAATGCAATGCCAAGTCAATCTTGTCTATTGACTAGAAATAGTGTGGCATTTTACAGCAACGTTTCGGAACCAGCACAATTCCTTCTTCAGGCATACGTTTGCCTGAAGAAGAAACCGTGCTGGTTCCGAAAGATTGTCTTGGCATTGCATTGGAGTTTGAGTGACTTCCTGTTTGGACTGGTGTATTGCGGAGGCAACTGCTGTCACTGCCGCACCCCCTCTGTTTTACCTGGGCTTCCATCTGGTTAGGAGTGCGATGGGATACCGTTTTTTTCAGGGCCACACAGGGTCCCTTCTTCAGGGCAACATAGAGAGGTGAGTGAGGTCTTCTGGTCCAACATCAGTAGCTGACCATACAGATGTTCTTGTTGGTTGGATGAGCACAAATTTCAACAGGCACGCCAAAATTTTGGTGCAAAAACTTCCCAGAAGAGCGGAGTCTATTATGACAGCAAAGAAGGGCCTACTGCATATTAATGTCCATGGTTTTGGAATGTGATGTCCAAGAAAATCATAGAGGTGGGATGGTCAGGTGTCCACAAACCTTTGGTCTTATGTAGACATGTGCGATTCGTTTCGTTCCGAATCACAATTGGTACACATTTTTCATAATTCGGATCTGAATGTCCGAATCCCAATGCATCCGAATGTGTCCGAATCCGAAATTTAGTTTACGAATTTCAGATCCGGTCCGAATTTCATTCAAAGATGAAACTGAATCGGACATGTGACTTTTCTGGCCAATCAGATGTGTTTTCCGGTTCAATGCATCCGAATGGGTCTGAACACGAATTTTCGTTACGGCAACATGGGAGCCATATACAGTATATATACATATAATACTAAAGCTGAGGCACCCAGACCCGAATGGCATTCAGGATCCAAATTTCCAAATTGCATTAGGGAGCTCTCCAAACACCATTCGGGTCTGGGAGCCTCAGCTTTCATAGTATATGTATATGGCTCCCAGACACGAATGGCATTAGGAAGCTCCCGAATACAATTCGGAATCTTGGATCCCGAATGCCATCCGGATCTAGGAGCCTTATACATATATCACTAAAGCTGAGGTTAAGCCCCATAGAAACCAATTTAGTTTGTTGTGTTTGTACATATTGTATGGCATTGGAAAGTGCAACAAAAGCAAGTCTATGGTGATTGAGTCTTCAGTCAAATTTGAAGCTACTAACACTTGCAACATAAGGCCACAAGTTTGTGAACGCCTGACCATCATACGTTTATGAGCTTGTTGGGCGTTCCATTCCAAAATCTTCTGGGAAGGCTTCCCACATGATTTTGGAAGATGTCTGTGGGAATTCAGACGAGAGAACATTTGTGAGGTCAGGTACTGAAGTTGGATGAGAAGACCTGGCTTGCTGTCGGCCTTCTAATACATCCCAAAGGTGTTCAGTAGGGTTGAGGTCAGGGTTCTGTGAAGGCCACTCAAGTTCCTCCACTCCAAACTCCTCAAACCATGTCTTTATGGCTTTGTACACAGGGGCACGGTCATGCTGGAAGAGAAAAGGGCCTTCACCAAACTTTTACCACAAGGTTAGAAGCTGACAGTTGGTTTTTGTAAGACAATGTTTGTAAATGGAGATTGTATGGCTATGCGCTTGATTTCATGCACCTGGTTTTGAAAGGGGATGCTCAACAAGCTCATATAGGTGTGTTAGTTGGGAGTTTACAAACGTTTGGCCATATAGTGTGGTTCTGAGAGGATGCAATGGCAAGGGCAGCAAGAGGAAGAGGTCACAATGGGAACGCCTCAGCCGATGTTTCAGTCTCATTCTTAATCAGATCAGGGTAGCCAAACTCTGGCTCTGACCCTCCAGCTGTAGTGAAGCTCCCATCATGCATCTGCCTCTGGCAGTCATGTCTGTGGCTGTTAGTCTAGCAATGCCTCATGGGACTTGTAGTTTCTCAATATCTGGATGGCTGAAGTTTGGCTACCCCTGAACTAGATAAGCACTTTTACTTTTTGTGATTTTTCCAAACAAGAAGAAAACAAACTACAACGCCTCACATGCTAGGAACAAACTTTGTATTATTTGACTTGGGTGAGACCTTGATATACAGTATGTCTTTGTACTGAGGTCCTTTAAATTATGTATTAAATCAATGGTATGCCTTAATCTTAGAATGTTTATACATAGGTATTTTTTATCGTTTTGTGTATTCTCTACGCATTTGGTATCTGTGCGAAAGCTGGGGGAGAAGCTGAAAACAATCAGAGGGAATTTGCAATCACAAGGAGCTTATTGCTTTCTAATACACGGTGGAACATAGCGGCTTGTAATTGGTTAACACAGATTGGTTCCTTCGATTTCTTTATGTAAAAAAAAATCAAATCTCAAAATAAATTATTACATAATTAGAAATCTTATTTACTATTTTTATTTCTGTTCTGTGAAGGTGTTGAACCATCTTCCCGACCAGGCAATTTTTTAGCATTCAGCACTGATGTATTTGACTGGCATTTATTCAACGCCATACTAAAATTATTTTTATAACATTTGTTTGGGGACACATAGAGCTTTCTTTTGGTGTTATTTAATCACCTCTTTTTTGTATTATTTTTTACTATATAAAGAAAAAAGTAATGAAGATTTTGGGAAAAAAACCCTACATTTTGCCTATATTAAGTTTTGAAAGATGATTACTCAATCAACATTGAGCCAACTGTTTGGCCGGTTCGATGCTGATTGGCAGGGAAGCTGGCTTCCTGGCCAATCAGCATGGGGCTGGCTTCCCAGCCAATCAGGAAACCAGGAGGCGGGTCATCAGTTGCTGCCCAGCTTCCTGATCGCACAGGAAGCTGGCTCCATGTTTCCCTACATCACTGCCGGTCAGAGAAAATCTTCCTCTGACCAGAAGTTCTGGTATCGGGGAGGGTATCTAAGCAATTGGGCGAGTACTCGGTATTGGCACCGAATACTAGTATTGGTGTCGGTGCATCCCTAAGGTGAACAACAAAAGCCTCAGTGTATGGCAAATGTTTTTTTTGTAATGAGGGCGACTTCAAAATAAGCAGGCCATGCAAGATCCACTTTAAGTGCAACTGCCTAAACATTACCGACAGCTAAAAATGTTTCCACGTCTTTGTATGCCGCAGAATTAACAGAAACCTTGAACTCAATGACCTGGACGGGTGTCCACATAACTTAGACTACATATAGTGTATTATTGTTGTCTGCAGCCAGGGGCGTAACTAGAAATCACAGGGCCCCATAGCAAAATTTTGTATGGGGCCCTGTCATTTCCAGTTACACTCCTTGAAGAGCCCACTTGAGATCCCACACAGCCCACCTGAGGGTGACCCTGCAGAGCCCACCATAGAATCTCTATGGTGGGCTCTGCAGGGTCTCAGGTGGGCTGGTAACACTCCTTACCTGTCCGCCTCCTCTTCCTCCACGGTCGCTGATGGGCCCCTCCTCCGACGCCAGGCCCGCCTCCTCCTCCATCACCGGGCCCTGCCTCCTCCTCTGCTGCCGACCCGGGCCCGCCTCCTCCTCCACTGCCGGGGGTTCAGCCTCCTCCACCATCACTGCTGGCTCTCACTGACTCAGCAGCGGCTGTGGAGAGGAACGCACCGCTACACAGATCACTGTCAGTGATCTGAACAGCGGCACGTTCCTCTTCACAGCCACCAGTGCCCAGGGCCCCCCTGTGCCCCCCTGTGCCCCATAGCGGCCGCCTGGGTCGCTATGGCGATTGTTACGCCGCTGTCTGCAGCAGCCCTGACACATGACTTGGTTAGCTCTGCCTCACGCAAACCTAGCCTTGAAGCCGTGTCTATCGCTTGATCAAGCATAAAACATTAATTTCTTAATATGTGATCAATATATGCAAATGTATAAAATGTTGGGGGAAAAAAGGAGGCCCGCATTTAGAGAACACACAACGGCCATAGAAAGTTAAAGAAAGCAGAATCTAATTAAAGTTTAACATCAAGCAGCGAGCTATGGAGATTCGGTCAGTGTAATGTCCCCGATTCACCATCACTTGCCTTGTGTTTAACACTCCGGTATTGACACATTGCGCAGACCGGGCGCGGCAAGCGCCGACAGACTGCATATCAGATTAGCGTTAAATGGCTGTAACCGGCGTTGTGCCAGCAGGCAGAGGCAACGCAAAGCCCTTCCACTTCATATATTTGAAAGATTGTCTGGTTAGCCAAATTTCTCCTGTGAGCAATAAAGGTATTGATTGTTTTTAGCGAGGCGCGTGCCAATACTCGTCCGGACTGTAGAGGAGGAGACTTCTCGAAAAGAACTTCTCAGCAACGGTGTGGTGGTGAAAAGTCTTGTTTTCCTCAGAATAATACGTAAAATAAAGAAGTTCTGCATGTTTACCTCAAATGGCCGCAAAGCTCCTTCCCATTATCGTCTCAGAAAAGCAGAGAGACGGCAATTATTTCTGTAACAACAATTACTACAAACAGATCAATAACAAAATGTTCAAGTTGTAGTCTTCTTATGTTGTTAACTGCTGAATATGGAACCAGCATTCTTCCTCCATCCATTGCCTCCTCTCTTCCACCCTTCCTTCCTGAGTAGCACTAAGCCAACATTCCATGGCAGTCCTTCCAGCTATAGGATTGCACGAGCCATGTTTTCCTTCCTTCCTTCGTTCTTCCATCCAGTCCTTCCTTCCTCTCTTCCACCATTCATTCCTTCCTGACTAGGACTAAACCAGCATACCATGGCAGTCTTTCCACCTATAGGATTTTATGATCCATGTTTTACTTCCTACCTTCCTTCCTCGATCCAGTCCTTCCTTCCTTCCACCCTTCCTTCTGGATTGTACAAGCCACCCTTCCTTCTTTCCTTCCTTCTTTCCTTCCTTCTTTCCTTCCTTTTCTCCTTCCTGCTCTCCTTTCTTCCATCCAGACCTTCCTTCCTTTCTTCCACCCTTCCTTCCTTCCTTACTGAGTAGAACTAAACCAGCATTCCTGGCAGTCTTTTCACCTATAGGATTGTATCAGTCCATGTTTCCCTTCCTTCCTTCCTTCCTTCCTTCCTTCCTTCCTACATTCCTACATTCCTACATCCAATCCTTTATTTCACCCTTCCTTTTGGATTGTACAAGCCATCGTTCCTCTTTTCCTTCCTTTCAGTCCTTTCTTCCTCTCTTCCACCTTTCCTTCCTTCCTGAGTAGAACTAAGCCAGCATTCCATGGCAGTCTTTCCACCTATAGGATTGTATCAGCCTTCGTTTTCCTGCCTTCCTTCCTTTCTTCCACCCTTCCTTTTGGATTGTACAAGCCATCTTTCCTTCTTTTTCTCCTTCCTGCCCTCCTTTCTTCCATCCAGTCCTTCCTTCCTATCTTCCACCCTTCCTTCCTTCCTGAGTAGAACTAAGCCAGCATTACATGGCAGTCTTTCCACCTATAGGATTGTATCAGCCCATGTTTTCCTTCCTTCTTTCCTCCCTCCATCCAGTCCTTCCTCTCAGCCTCCCTTCCTTCCTGAGTAGGACTAAGCCACATTATATGGCAGTCTTTCCACATGTAGGACTGTATGACCCATGTTTCATGTGCTTCCTTCCTGAATTGAACTAAACCACCATTCTATCTTTTTAGTTGTAGGATTGTATGAACCATGTTACCTTCCTTCCTTCCTTCCTTCCCCCTCCGCCTATTCATTCCTTATTCCTTACTTTTCTCCCTTCCTGTTCTTATTTTCTTCCTTCCTACTTTCTTTCCTTGCTATCTTTTCTTCTTGTCTTCTTCCTCCCTTCCTTCCTCTCTTTCTTACTTCCTCTCTTCCTTCCTTCTTGAGAAGGATTAGACATGCAAGCTAGCAAAAACTTGTTGTTTTTGTTCTTTCGGGTATTTGTGTCCGAGCGCTATTTTGTTTTGTTATTCGGATTCGGATCTTTTGGAATTTCTTTTTGGTTTCGGGCGAGGTTTTCTGATTGGCCAGAAAACAGTCTCATATTCCATTTAGTTTCATTTTGAACGATCTGAAATGTTGTTAAGGAACATTTGGATTCATTGGAATTCAGTCATTTGGATGCATCCAAATTTGCATCTGGAACGAAATGAAACTTACATGTCGAAGAAGGACAAAACCAGCATTCCATGACAACCTTTACAGCTATGGGATTGCACAAGCCATGTTTCTTTTCCTACTCCTTTGCTCCCTCTATTCCTTCCTTTCTTCTTTTCCCCTCGCCCATTCTTTCTTTCCTTCCTTCCTATTTTTCTCCCCCGGCAAAGCACCCTCCTCATTTTGAGGGCATGTGGCCTGATATGGTGCAGGGGGTGGGGTAGGCTGCTCGGCTCAAAGGTCTGGTAGGGGGGACCCCACGCTTTTTTTTTTTTGTGCAGGGTCGCAGATTTACTCTCTCTGCTGCCCCAAGGCCAGGTTCCTCCAGGTACCCCCCCCTATGGAGAATGGCAGAGCTGCAGGCTGCATACAAGTGATCGCAGCAACATCGCAGAGATCACTTGTACAAAACAAGCAGCGACTTCCCCGCTGTACATTTTGCTCTGCTTGGCGTAAGCAGGGCTATATGTAGAAAACAACTACCTGCCCGGTGCCTGGAACTGCATGTCCCAGGCATCAGGAGATAGGAATTCCATACCCCTGCTGCCCCTCTACTCCCTGCTGCCCCAAGGCTGGGCCTTGGTTGGCCTTGTGGGAAATCCGGCCCTGGCTGTGTGCCTTTCTTCGTTACACCCTCCATTTCTCCCTTCCTTCCCTCCTTCAATATCTTCCTCATTTATATATTTATTTATCCCCTACCTTCCCTCCTTCCTTCATACTTTCTTTCCTTTATATCCATTGCACCTTCCTTCTCTATGCCATCCATACCTTTCCTCCCTTTGTTTCATGTTTATTTTAAGTTGGAACTAACTGAAACAAAAGAAAAACACAATCCAGACACGATGGGTGTTTGCCAAACAGAATCTTGACTTTGTCTCTCAGGATAGTTAGATGAATTTATTGGGGTGGAAGATATGAACTGGAGGTTTTTGGAGCATGTTCCCAGAGTCGAGTCACCATCTGGTCAGTGGAGATGAGGGTCACCGAGGATAGGGAACAGCTTGAGAACTTTGTACACAACATTCCACAGCTTCATGAGGTAGGTCAATACACATATTGTCCTTTGGAAAATGGACAAGGATTTAATTTCTTATCTCCTCTCAATGTTTCTCATGCTAAATATATCTTGTGTGTTCCTGCTACTGTATTCCCTCTAGGAGTCAGGTCATGCATTGAACAAACACATACAGGTAATCACAAGTGAATATTGCTCAAAGGATGCTTCCACCTTTGCAAAGATTTCTGGAGTATATTCATCATACTATACAATTGCATAATGTATTCATTGTTTAATTTATCTTCCTCTTTCTGGTAAATCTGCATTCTGGGCAGAGGTAAATGACACAAATTAATGCAGCTCTGTATTCTTTATGAATAATAATAAAAATAAGAATACTACTAAAAAAATCAATAATAATAATAATATTAAATGTAACTAACTTGGTAATAGCCTCTTGCAATTTCATATACAGCAATAGGGGCAGTGGCAGGACTGGGAGCAAATCAAATGTGTTTTATGCAAATATGATGACAAAGAACATTCTAAAAGGAAAATAAAAGCAAGTTGATCATAGAGGTAAACTCATCAGTTGCCTGCTGTACCCCCATCATTTGGTGCCCATACCCCCAAAGAGTATGGATACCCCCAGTCAACCCTTGCTCTATAGATTTGCACTCCATTTCCTGAAGCTAACAGCTTAGTGGTTGTTGAGAATGAGGGTTGAGAAATGGGTCAAAAGAAGGGAAGAAGTGTGAGAGCAATAGGGTGTCTGCACTGGCTAAGATCCTTCCATCAGGGAAAAAAGAGTGTTGGTCACACTTCTGACCCCAACATGGGGCTCCTTCTCCTTTTCTGCAGAGACTTTTAACAGCGAGTGTACCTGAATCTGTCTTTCTATCAAGCTCCTGTTATGTCCTGTATGGTAGAAGCTAGAATGAGGAGTGTTGCATGCACATTTGCTAACAGTGAACATGACTCAGGCTTTTGGCTAAGATCAAGTGTAGTATCTGTTCTTATCAGTTTCCGGAGGGGAAAAGAACCGTCCTGTCGGGGGGATGGTTACTTAGTACTCTCTGGTATAAAGGTGGGAGTTGGGAGGTTCCTCCAGGGGAGCTTTCCAGCTCCGATGCATCCTGATGGGGATGGGTGCTGCTCTTGTCTGGACGGAGGGTGCAGGGAGCGCAGAGGCCGGTGGGTGGCGCCCATGGGGTGCCGGAAAATCACTTGGGTTAAGGGCCCCACAACAACTAAAGCATTTTCTGCACCACACCTCTTGGGCAGGTCTTCTTGCTAACCCAGGGCAATTTTTATACCTTGGCCGGATGGCCTGCCAGGTTTGTGCACTGGCACTTATTTATTTACGCACTATTTTATGCATGACTGCATCCTTGACGGAGGGTGCAGGTTCCTTCGGGGGCCCATCCTGATGTTAAGGGGAAGGTTCTGTGGCCTTCACAGGCTTCTCTGCCTTCCCCACTTGGGGGGTCTCTCTTTGGGGGAGCCCCTTACCTCGTACTTGAGGCTCCTATTTCGGTAGGTCCCTGATGATGGCCTTCGGGTAGGTGGACCAGAATTTTCCTTACCCCTGTCAGGAGCTTTGCGCCCCGGGGTGGTTCAGGAATATCGAGGCCCTTCCTCTTCGGACGAGGACCACAGCACCCTTGTGCACTTTTTGTTGTGTGTTGTGATTTCACAATTCAAATTTTTGTTTACAGGAAAAAAAAAAAACAGTGAACATGCTGACAGAAGAGAAAGTAGATAGATGAGTGCATTAGTGTACTGCTATCCCTTCATTGTCCAGTCACGGTCTAGGGGTGGGGAGGTGACCAATGTCTATTGCTTAAAGTGACATTAAACCCTCAGATTTTTTAACATAAAACAATACTGTAATGTGTGCCTTACTGTAATCCATGGTAGTTTCCCTTCTCTTTGCTGCTCTTCCTTTTAAATCCTCATGTCTTCTCATGCTTGGGAAGAACTTCCCTTTTCAGCTCAGGGCCTCTTCCTGTAGTACTGGCTCAGGTTTCAAGCCCATACAAATGTATACACAGACACCGTGTATCCATTCCTGAGACAAGGCAGTCTGCTGCAAAACAGAAGTTCTGCAGAGCATGAGAACAGATACAGATTAAAAAGGAAGAGCAGCAAAGAGAAGGGAAACAACCATGGATTACAGTAAGGCGCACATTACAGTATTGTTTTATGTTAAAAAATCTGAGGGTTTAATGTCACTTTAACTGCATTTAAAAAAAGTCAGGTCACCAACCTGGCTCTACTGTTTGACAAGACTTTATGGAGAGAAAAACAAATTCTGTGGCAGGTACCATATGTGTGTATATAGATTATGCATGGTTTGGGGTACCACAAGTCATCTTGACATAAAAGAATATCTTAACGTTGAACTTATGGCAAACCCTGCCAGTTCTCAACTTCCGACTGAACAGTGAAGGAGCATCAGCAATCTAATGAGGTCTTCCCTCTACTCACTCTGCTTTTTGTCACCCTAATTGGCTCCTGCTCCTCAGTCAAAATGTACAAGTTCTTTTTTAAGATGATTTTTTAATGAATTCAAAGGTGCATCCAATGGCATTTTTATATATGCCTGGAGCTCAGCTTGGGCAAGACTTTCTACAAGCAGATGGCTTCTTTTCTCCTTGGTCAAAATGTGGCCGAATACGCAGAGAAATTGCCAAATAGGTGAAAATATATTATCCAGCCTTGAGAAAGATCGATTCTGACCTACATATGTAGACTCCTCACATATAAAATAACACCTAGACCGTGGTAGTGCCTCATGAGATAGGCTCTGGCAGCCTCTCACGGAGTAAGCAGTGTAGGTGGCTCATCCGGTTGTATTTAGGCCTATTAGATCACTTTAAATGTGACCACCCGCGTAGGAAAGAAGTTTAGACCAGGCTGTGCATTCATCTCCTCTGTAGCTTGTTCATCGAGTCTGGCAGCCGGGTGTCAATTAGTGTCAGCCGTCATTAGATGGGGACCCAGCAGGAGCTATCACCGAAAGAAGAGAGCAGTGGGGGGCTGATTGTTATCCCTCTGCACTGGAAAAATATGTATTTTGTTGGGTTTCTTAACAAGAGCGAAGGGATGTAAAAAGATAGTTTAAAGGCGACCTGTCAGGGGAGAACTGTGATGCTTCTGTCGTTGACTTGCATTAAGCTGTTGGCCCAGTGCCGTCTTATTCGTCTTTCTCATCTGATTCATGAGACCCTGACCCAGAACTAGTATGCAAGTTGAGACTTTTGATTCCACCGGCTTCCTTGGTTCCTAACAACCATTTTGATGCAGAAATTACCTACCTGATGTAGAAGAAGCTTATTTATTCAAGATGGCTATAGGGTGTGTACTTAGGGTGGCCACCTGTCCCCAGATTCACCTGGACAGTTCGGGTTTGAGTCCTGTATATGGTGTGTCTGGGATTCAACTGGACTGAAACCCAGAAACAGCACATACAGGACTCAAAACCCGGACTGTCCAGGTGCATCGAGGTCAGGTGGCAACCCTATGTGTACTTCCTGGTGTCACCACTCTCACGCAGCCTGCCTTCTGAAATACAACTCATTGTCTGAAGAATGTAACATTATCATTGCTTGCTGGAAGCAATGCATGGTGGGATATGTAGTCTTGTGAAATGGAGATTGCGTAACATCAAGCAGCAGGGAAAGAGAAGCAAAGCACACTGGGAATCCAGGAAGGTATTGGCAGACGGAAGGCAGCACTCACTAGTTAAAAGGTTTTTTTTCAGGTAAGCTGTGATTGGATTGTCAAAGACAACTCTTAGTATGTATTCCTATTACAATGCTGATGTAATAACAGGAGAGGATATGCTGGGACTTGAGAATTCCTTTAAAAACAGTCCATGCAAGCATACTTGCAAATCTGTGTATCTTGTGGCTATCTTAATATGCAGACACAGGACCTCTTGGTTTAATCTCTGCTAGCTTGACAGCCCAAAGTTTATAGCCATTCCACACGTTCCTCTAGGTCATTATTCCCTATATTTGCATAAAGGGTGCAGCACATGGCTAAACACAACAACGTGGCTCCTCCCAGTCCTGTCCTGTATTCTCCCTTTTTAATAGACAGCTGCATTTAGTAAAACATATAAAATGAAAGCTCACAAAATAAGACATAGTGGAATATTTACTGCAATTTGTTCACTCACATGCACCTGGTGCCATAATAGGGTTCCAGATGCAGCGAGTGAATTCCAACATATATAACTGGGGATTATAGGAGTGGGTTAGTGTATGCAGCAGCGAGTGGTATGTAATGCATCAGGTCTCCATAATGTCCAACATGGCACTATCATTTTGGTGCTGGACTTCCGGGCAATGGAGGATGTGGCACATTGCACTCCGGTAATATGGTTTACAGAATAATTCCAATATGATTGCTGGAATTATCACAAATGTATAATTGTATCTTTGTTATAATAATCATTTTTGTCTTTATAAACGGGTTTAGGTTAACTTTAAGGAATTAATAAATATATTTTCATGACCCAGTGCATGCATTCCATGTTCTCTGTCAGTAACACTTCTAGCTATTTATCACCTTTCACCTTTGTGATTATTGGAATTATCAGTGGTGTGCTCCGCCTCTTATGCAAATATAGGAGAATAATGGCCTAGAGGAAGGTGTGGAAGGGCTATGAACTTGAGCTATGCAGCCAGCAGAGGTCAAACCAGGAGGTCTTATATCCGTTATTGTTCAGGCTCCACCCAGGTTCACTATCTACTTCCTGGACTAAGGTGCCCCCACCTGAGATGACACAATAATTTAAAAATTGGTGCCTGTAGTTAGTGACTTATGACTTGCATAAAGTAAACCTTTCCGCCATCTACTTTCTTGACTCAGATGCTGGCTCAGAGATGACAAAATCATGCAACTCCTGTTTCCTGTGCAGTTATGTTGTACAGCCGGATCACTGGGGTAGGAGAGACTAAAGAAATTCATGCAGCAGCCTAATGGCATCATCTTAGCCTAGGCAAAGTAAATGCACTGGAGCTCGAGGATGGCTTTTCTATGATAAAAGGTGCAGATTTGTTGAAAAACGATATGGTGACATATCAGGAATGTATCCTTGCAGTAAAATTACTGAGAAGTCCACTTTAAATGTTTTTGCTGGTGGGGTGGTTGTCGGTGATTTTGACTGGTCACCCTGCTAAACTCCAATACATAGCGCTATCCCTGCCTGCCACCAGCTGCTGTTAACATATGGCGCCAGGTTGGCAGGTGGAAGATATGCTGAAGAAATAGAAACAGCGAGAAATATTATGCAATAAGCACAGTGACAGAAGGGGTGAGGACACACACACACAGGGTATTGATAGAGAGATATATATGCCTCTGGATCTTTGCTGATGACTTCAGCTACCGATGCAGGCGTTTATTAATAAAACGGCAGGTCATGCAAAACTGTTTTGTAAGGAAATAGCAATTAGCACGGTGTGGAATATTACCTGCGTGTAAGAGGTGATATATGAAAAATGCAGAGGTTGCTTAAAAAAAAAAAAAAAAAAAATCTGACTCTTGCATTGCAGTTCAATGCTGTGGTTCAGTGATAATAAGGCATTGAGCGGGTGTTGGGTAGGGTAATGATCTGACCCGGGCTTAGGTTTAAAACCAGCTTGCCTCAGGATACTTGGTTCTGCTAGATCACCCCAGTCTTAGGTTTAGACCAGCTTACCTCAGGACACATGGTTCTGCTAGATCACCCCGGTCTTAGGTTTACACCAGATTGCCTCAGGATACTTGGTTCTGCTAGATCACCCCGGTCTTAGGTTTAGACCAGATTGTCTCAGGATACATGGTTCTGCTAGATCACCCCGGTCTTAGGTTTAGACCAGCTTGCCTCAGGATACTTGGTTCTGCTAGATCACCCGGGTCTTAGGTTTAGACCAGCTTGCCTCAAAACTCTGACCATCACTCCCTCCTCCTCATGCATTCCCGGCCCTGCAGCTATATGCCACAAAATATTGGGCCTTGGGGAAACACTGATTGGGCCAGGAGGAGGGCTGGTACTAGTCAGATCAGAGTTTGGAACTTACAAAGCACATGTACTAGGTGCTGCTCCAGGCCAGTCCACTTGGATCCACTGACAGGGTGGATGTACCAGCTCACAACCAGCAAAATATGCTGTAACTACAAGGAATCACAGCACTCCTGTATCTATTGAAGATCAGTGTGTAAGCTTTAATTCATCAATCGGCAAACCTCATATATCTCAGACAAGAACTCTAATGTGTTTCATGCATACTTGCGCCTAATCATAGAGCATGCCAGATACAGTATAGTCAGAGTTTTGAGCTGGCTTGGGCAAATTTAGGAGAACTGGGTTTGCACCAAGTCGAGCCTCATCGCTAATTTGGAATCTTGGATGAAACCCAAAGAACCAGGAGCAAACCCACACAAAGAAGGGCAGCATCAAACTACCATAACACTGCCATCCTTGGCAACAACTGAATCCAGAGCTCCATGAGTGCAAGAAAATCCTGCTAGCCACTAGCCCCCTGACTGCTGGCCGTGCACAAACTACATCCCAAAGCGGAAACCATTTTTTTTTTTTAAGTTTAGCATTCAGCATAATTAGTGATTCCGAGTCTTCAGTGGTTAGAATATTGCGAGATTTGGCATTAATTCAAAAACGAATTATCTCTAATATATCTGGCTTTTCAAACTTAAGAAAGCACATCAGACTAAAAATGTCCAACATTAAATTTTTTTTTAAATCCAGGGCACATTGACATGCAGAGGAAAATGACAAACTCTTCCCACGCCGTCCCTCAGATGTCCTGGCTGTTCCAGGATCGTGTAGCGTCTGTGGCTGCGAACTTTCTCAAAATTCCCAAACTTTTATTACTTCCAGCCCTGCCGTACGTCATGCACAATAATTAATAATTATCATCAGTAATGGTGTTTTGCCTGTCCTGGGTATAGAATTTACCCCAGTCAATTAGAGAGTACACATTTTACCATCCGCTTCAATTAGACCTTTGTTATATTTCAAACAGTGTACAACGGAGCCTTACGAAGTGCAGGGGAACGTGCTTCCTGGAAAAAATGATAATTACGTTTTCAGAAGAGTTAATAAGAAGGAACGATGGAGCCTCGGAGCTTGAGGCGCGTGCAGGTTCAAAAGCACGAGGCCGTGAATAAATAAATAAATATATGGCCGAGCCGTGGAGGTCAACGGGGTGAAATGTGGCGGCTCTCCGCTACTGCATGGCTGCCGGGGCTGGTCTGAAGCTCTATGCTGGATGCCCGCTTTGCTTATAAACATGCGCACTCACCCTTTGATCAATTAGCGTTAATTGAGATGCTCGGGCTGGTGATGAGATTGTGCAATCAGAACAGCATCTTGCTAATGAGTTCCAGCTAAAGTCAACCCTTCATTTTTGTTCTTTGAGGCTCCCATGAACCTTACCTCGTGAACAGTATCTTCTGGAAAAGTTTTAAAGGTCTTGACCATTTTTTTTAGGAGTCGGTAAACAAGAAATGTAATTGTTAAAGTCATTTCAGGTGACCAGTCGGTTAATTAAAGGATATCCAAAGCCAAGAATAAAAAGGGAATATCTTGCAGCTTACCAGTCCTTAGGTGGGGTGGCTGTGTTTGTTTAATTCTTTCAGGGAAATGCAGAAAAATACATGGTGATCCTTCGAAAAGTCAAGTGTCCGTGTAACTTCCTGTTTATAGAACTAATATCTCAATTTTATTAAATCACAATCAACTGTGAACTACAAAGCAAGATCTCCTTATGCAATGGAGATGAGCACAAGGGGTTCTGTTGTCCTGTCCCAGGACAAGGGTAGGTAAACATCGACCCTCCAGCTGTGGTGAAACTAAAAATCCCATCATGCACCTGCCTCAGGGGGTCATGCCTGTGGCTGCCAGAGTTTTGCGATGCCTAATGGGATTTGTAGCCTCCCCACAGCTGGAGGGCCAAAGTTTGCCTACCCTTGTCCGAGGGTGACAACGTTGCCCCTTTTGTGGATGCAATGTGGTGAGTGAGACCTGTTTCTTATGAACTTTCCTTGGTGTTCATTTTTTTTTCCCTTATTGTGATGTCTTTGTAAAGTCCAAGTCAGACCTTTCTGCTGCATTGCAGTGCATTGGGCTTGCAGTAGTTCACATTTAATCATACGTGGTGTAATGGGAATTTAAACACACTAGCTTAAAATTCAACTCAGACCACCTCCTGCCTCCTAGTGCTCCCCCTGCTTTATTGTTTTCTCTCTCTCCATTTTCTCTCTCTTCCTCTCTCTTTCTCCCTCTCTCCATCCATCTCTATCTCTCTTTCTAATCTTCTAATCTCCTCCTCTCTCTATGCCTGACTCTCTTTCTCACCACTCTCTTGCTCTCCATCTCTCTTCTGCTCCATTTTTCTTTCCCTCCCCCCCTCTCTCTCTCTCTCTCTTTCTCTCTCTCTCTCTCGCTTAAATACCTACCTTGGCCAGATGTCAAGAGGCTGATCATGTGACGCTCAAGGTCCCCTTCCCTTTAGGATCTTCTCCCAGAGGTAGTGATGCAGAGAACAGTGGTGATGTGAGGACATCAATACCACTCTCTGCATAATTACATCATGACTTTAGGACCCCGTCGTGACAGCATTTGGGTCCTTGCACTCACATCTAGGTTGTATTTCTGAAACATTCACAGAGCGAACAGCTTAGTTTTGCGTTCCTACCACATTATGGCCACTAGATGGTGCAGCGGAACATAGGAATTTCCTCCTTGGCGCCATCTAGGGGCCAAAATGTGGCACAAATGTAAAAAAACAGATGTTCACAGAGCTAATGACTCTGCGAACATTTTAAAAATAGTATTAATCCCCTAGTATTAGAATGAAAATGCTGCAAACAGGACCCTAGTTTTGCATCCAGAGCTGTTTTTTTTTTCTTTTAAACTACTGTTGGGGGGGGAGGGTTACGATTTTAAAAAAATGCCTGAGGTTAGGCTTTAACTTTTGAAGAGTGTTTTACTGGACCAAAGGTTGTTTTTGATACATTTGCCCATTTCAAAGATTGTCCATCTGCTCCTTTGGTATGTTTAGGCATCTCACGGGAGATCAACCGTTAAAACCTCCTACGCAGGAATGGAGAGGAGAATGCTCCACGTTAATTGTAGGGTCCAGGAAGCTGACAAACAATTGACCCTACACTAAGCCATATCTCGCAAAAGCTCCGCGCTACAATAACACGTCCCACAAAGCCACGCTTACCCGCTCTGCAGCCTGCAATTAACTCAGCTCTCTCCAATTTCCCTATTACCATTTTCATCATCGCGCCAGTTAGCAGGTTATCTGGTGTCATCGCTCGTGTAAATGACGACGTGTCTAACCAGCGGAGACAAGGTGACCCGCTCCGCAGACTGAATGGCCTGCCTGTTTCGCGGTGTCATTAAACGGGGACGCCGCCGTGCCCTTGCTTTGCATCTCAAGCCTGCAAGGTCTGACCAGCTGAGCGCGATAATTTTGAACACATCGAGAAAGTTTTACTTTTTACTTTTTGCTGGGGCTTCTTGACCTTTTACAAAACAACACGCTACTTCTAAGCCTTCGCTACGGCCTTTCCTGCCACATACCATAGCATTAAGCTGTGCCGGCTTTCCTTTAATTACCTGTGTTGGTGTCCATATTTGTGGGAGTAGAGACATTTTAGCTGGTTGGTCATTCAATTTATGCATTTTGTCTGCAGAGAGATTGCTTAGGGCCCCATTACAATGATGCATTGCGGTAAAACGTGTGTTGTACCTTGTGTCGCCCCAACCCACGTTAACACACAATACAATGGGAAGCCATGATATTTATTTAGAATGGCCACCCAATGCACTTGTAGATGCCAACGTGCCTGCACAACCTGCATAAAGTGTGCTGTAATTTGCTATGATGGGGAAAATGCTGAAAGTTGAATTTTTTTGCGAATTAAAGTGACCCTGCCTTCACATGGGGGGAACTTTAAAGAAGCAGGGCCCTATAAAAGTTTTACGCTTGCCTCTCCGGCATGCTGTGCATATCAATGTACATGCCATCACCTTCTGTGAGGGCTACTAGACATTTAGTGATAGCCAGGGCTGTAGTCAGCCTGGCTGGATTATAGTGGCAATTATCTGGTTAATTCCAGGTGCTCCCCCCCCCCCCTTCCCCCAGGCTAGGCCTGAGGCCTTGGGTGGGCAAAGGCTGGTGTGAGGGAAATGTTTCCCTTGGCCTCCAACATGGAGGAGGCCTGTGTTGTTGCTAGAGGAGGAAAACCAGAACAATGGTTGGCTCTTGAAGGTGCCTGGAACTCAAAGGACTTCAGGGACATGATTGGTGTCTCTCCTGCTGAGGATATATGCTCATCTGCTACTACAGTTACCATCTGCTGTATCACAAGTCTATCTACACTGAGATGCTAACAAAGTCTGGTGAGTCTGGAGTCTATGCCTGTTATACCTTGGATGTCTAGGATCCCTATACACTCTCTCCCCAGTATGAAGATGTTTAATGACAGTTATTCAGCATTTCATTACTGGAGTGGACATCAGCTTTGTGGTCACTAGAATAGGGCGGTTGAATGCTAGTGGGACGGCTGAAGATTATACCCCTACACAGACTAGCGATGATAAATCCAGCATATTCCAGCGGCTCCTCGGGGGTGAGCGAGGAGATGAGACTGTCACAGGTCGGCTCAGTAGATCAGGAGGTGAGCGAACACATACCGGCGTTCGCTCACCTCTCGATCCTGTCACGGCTCTCTGCCGTGACAGGGGAGGGGCTGGATTCCCCCCTCCCCGCTCCGATCCGCCAGCGCTGACTGGCGGAACGGACGGCGGAGGGGGCGGGTACAGCTGGCTCTGCCTCTAGATAGGCAGAGCCAGCTGTCACTCACGCAGCTGGGCGGATCCCGGCACAATTGTCGGGATTGGCTTCAGCTGCAGCGTCTTAGTATACCGCGAGCAGCAGCGGCGTCTCAGTATACCGCAGTATACTGAGCCTAGGGTGACGGGAGAACGCTAGTTTGTGTCCTCCCGTTACCCTAAGGAGAACTATGGGGAAAAGCCTTAACCCCATAGTTCTCCTTTAATACAAATATTGAAATGGAAAACAAATGAACATATAGAATATAAAAGTGCTACACAAAGCATTTTGTAATGTAATATTATTTAAAAAAAAAATACTTTTCCAATTCAATGTGAAGCGGCTATAAATTTCTAACACCTTTAAAAAAAATCATTGCAATAAACTGTCTATATCTCGTATCTTATAGAGAGAGACGCATTTGGTAGCGGGATTGATGGTGTGTTATTGTACAAAAAGCTGTAATTTGTAAACTCCGCAGCCCAAATTTTCCGCAACTCGCACCTGTGTCTGTGAATATGTTGACAGACAAACACATCTGCGTACAATAATGTATTTTTTTTTTTTTTCCTCAGCTGAAACATTGGACTGTATACATTTTATTGTTTGTATACCATACGTAAGGTAAAAGGCTCCCTCGTGTGGTCCCTCTACGTACAATATTTTTTTATTGTTTCGATAGATTCTTATATATGAAGAAGTAGCTTTATTATGATTCTTTTTCTGTTGTTTGAGCTGTAACAGTAAGCCCTGAAAACATTGACGTGAGATTTCAGAGCAGCAGATGTTTAATTTAAAAAAAAAAAAAAAAAACTTTATTGAAAATCATTATTTTTGGTTTCAACATTTTTTTTAAAACACTTAAAAAAAAAAAGGGGGAGATGAAAAGTACTCGGTGCGGCGGCGGTCAGCGCTCGCCTCTCTGCCTCTTTTCTCCGGCTGTCGAATACCCTACGGCATTCTCACATCTAATGCAGGTCAATGGGCCTCAGGAACACTTCTAGGTGTCTTGCATTTCTGGTCTCCACCTGCACACTTTGGTTCCATCCGCCGACCTTTATGTCACTACCGACAACAGGCCCCACCCATTATAGACTGCCTGCAGAAAACTACAGGAGGGAGCGGAGATAAAATCAGTCACCCTGCACAAGGATATAGAGCAGCAGTGAGCAGTCTTTATTACAGAAGGGGCTGGTACAAGACCAGTCACCCTGCACAAGGATATAGAGCACCAGTGTATGTTCTTTATTGCAGGAGGGGGCGGGGACAAGACCAGTCACCCTGCACAAGGAGAGAGAGTAGCAGTGACCAGTCTTTATTGCAGGAGGGGGCGGAGACAAGAGCAGTCACCCTGCACAAGGAGAGAGAGTAGCAGTGACCAGTCTTTATTGCAGGAGGGGGCAGAGACAAGAGCAGTCACCCTGTACAAGGAGAGAGCAGCAGTGACCGGTCTTTATTACAGGAGGGGGTGGAGACAAGACCAGTCACCCTGCACAAGGAGAGAGAGCAGCAGTCAGCGGTCCTTATTATAGGAGGGGGCGGAGACAAGACCATTCACCCTGCACAAGGAGAGAGACCAGCAGTGAGCGGTCTTTATTACAGGAAGCTCCACGTCTTACACTGGATTACTGCACAGATCTGGAAAAAATACACACAGCTCACCGAGATTCAAGAAGAATACACATGACTATTGTATGAGGACAATATTTATTTATTTATCCTGGAGTTCATCTTTAAATAACACCCTGTGATCCAGCTGTGAAGGTCATTGTTAAAAGGAGAGAAACGATCTTCTTGTTGCAGGGTGACAACTCTTTCCCAATGGTGCTCCTTGCTCAGGAACTGCTGGGTGTAGGGTGACAACAAGTGCACTCCTGCATTCTCATCATTTCACTTGTGTCCCCGATGGCGAGTAGGAGTGGCCGTGGTGACACATATTGCCACTCAGGGAGCTAGTCCAGAGCAAGTGTGGCCAACTTTTGTGATTACTGTCTCAGCAAGACACCACGGTCAATCAGTGCTTCTAGAGGGTAGGGCAATCTGTTAGCACACATCACAAATGTTTGAGGATTGAAAAAGCTTTACAAAAGAGTAAACAGCAACAATGACAATGTGATCCACAGCAACCAACCAGATCTATGTCAATTTAAAATTAGATTGGTGAAGCTACGCATTCTAATTTGTTACTTGCACATCATAAGGCCTTACTGAGCGAGCCGAATGGTCAGTGAGCAGCGGTATCACCGGGCCCCGTCCTATTGCTTTGTGGATAATAGCCGCTACTCCTTTTGCCTTCCATAATATAATGAAATACAAAATTACACAAAGCGCCAGAAGAAAAGGTCACCTGACCTCACATATATTATTTCTGTCAGCTCACACCGGAGGATTGCGTTAAAATTGATGCTTGTACATCCATGTACATAACTAGGGGCTAGTGACTTCTTTAAGCAAACATAAATAAATTAGTAAGCAGCGCTGCGGAGCGACGGCCTGACATGTCGGGGAAAACGTTCCCTCCATTAAGGGTTGTGCCGTGTGAACCGCAGCCCTCAGGCGGGAGCGGGAAGCCGTCTGTGAAATAGCCAAGTGTTTCTGAAGGAAAGTGATTACATTGTATATAGCCTGCAAGGTAAACATGGCAGGAGGCGGCAGACTGGTGGGACCGGCGATCCCCGCTGTAATAATGGGATTGCGGACACTGTCACTCTGCAGATTTATGAAATTAATCACCTTCATCGGCAGACTGGGAGGATAAATCTGTGCGAAAAATATTAATGAATTTGATTAGTAAGAGTTTATATTATAACATAATACAGGTACAGGAGGACCTGGGGAGCAACAATGGGGTTTCTAGGGGACCATATCTGTAAAACTGTCTAATGTAAACATCTTCCTTTGTTGTTACTTTTTATGTTTTATTTAAATATTTCTTCATTGTATCCCCTCTCCTCCTCTCTTCTGTGACCCCTTCTCCTCTCCCTCTCCACTCTGTCCCTGTCCACCTCTGCTACTTTCTCCTTAAACCATCTCTTCTCTTTTCCTGAGTCCCCTCCCCTCTCCTCTTCTCTTCTATGACCGCTTGCCCTGTCCACCTCTGCTACTTTCTCCTTTAATCATCTCTTCTCTTTTCCTCAGTTCCCTCCTGTTCTCTCCCCTCCCTTCCTCTCCTGACCTTTCCTCCCCCCTCCCCTCCTCTCCTCTCCTCACCCCTCCCCTTCTCTCCCCTCCTGTCCTTTCCCCTCCCCTTTCTCCTCTTTCCTCTCCTCCCCTCACCCCTCCCCTCCTGTCCTCTCCCCTTCTTTCTTCTCCTCTCCCCTCCTCTCCTGTGCTCTCCCCTCATCACTTCTCCTCTCCCCTCCTCTCTTGTGCTCTCCCCTTCCCTCTCCTCCTCTCCCCTTTCCTCACCTCTCCTCTCTCCCCTCCTTTCCTCACCCCTCCCCTCCTCTCCCCTTATCTCTCCTCTCCCCTCCTCTCTCCTCTCCTAATCTCATCTCCTCACCCTCTCCTCCGCTCCCTCTCCCCTCTCTCCTTCCCTCCTCTCCCCTCTTCTCTCCCTCTTCTTTCTTGCTCCCTTCGCTCCCCTTTTCTCTCTCCTCTCGCCTCCTCTCCTCATCCCCCCTCCTCTACCCTCTCCTCTCCCCTCCCCTCCTCACCCCTCCTCTCCCTCGCCTTTCCCTTCCCTTGCTCCCCCTCCTCTTCTCTCTCCTCTCCTCTTCTTTCTTATCTCCCTCTCCTCTCTTGTCCCCTCTTCTTCCCTCATCTCTGCTCTCTTATCTCCTCTTCTCTCATTAAGCTACTGCAAGGCACCACTTAGCTCATCATTACATAATTTCCAGGCCTTTACACCTCCATACATGTTTTTTCTAAAAGAGGAAGCACCATACCACCAGATGGGCCCCATATTTTACAATCCTCCCACTATTTCACAGACCCCAAAGCCCCCTATACCTGCCAAGCTGCCATGATAAATCTTTCTATAATCAGACCCAGTTGACATACAAGAAAAATGGGAGGATGGGTGGGACCATAGGCGTGCGCACAGGGTTTGCTGGGTGTGCTTGGGCACACCCTAATCACCCAAAGCGCAACACCGGAACTGCAGACAGCGGGCGCTGTGTTTTTAGTCACTGAGCGGGTGGAGACATCACAAAGATCTCTCTGTGACCGGCTCAGCGATACAGAGCGCAGTAACACTTGCCACTTACATTCCTCGCATAACAGCTGCAGTTCTCAGTGGCTGGGAAGCTGCAAGGGAGCATGGCTTTGTCTTCCCATCCAATCAGGAAGCCGGGCAGGTGGGCACATGGCCACCTGCAGGCTATATATATATATATATATATATAAACACATCTGTTTTTGTACTTTTGTAATGCAATAGGCTACGCACACCTATGGGTGGGACAGCTTTCTTGTGTTGTCCACTCTTCTGGAATGATATCCAAACAAGGGCAACAGCTCCTTCTAATCACTTTGCAGTCAGCCTCCATCCAGGAAAGGCCTCTGGCAGTGGCACCTACACTGACCTCTTACATCCTTGACACTTTCTTCCCCCCAGTCATGTAGCCCCTTCATTAATTGTATTCCTCCAGGTCTGTCTTTTCCATTACCCGTATATACGTCCATATATTTTTCTATGCAACCCATGTATCATTTATATTCACTCGACATAATTTGATCTGTAATTATGCTTTTAGCACATTTCCACCTGCTCTAAGTCCTGTAACACTTTCCGAGACTGTGACGTCCTCCGCGAAGGAGGGGAGGGCAGTCTGGCCGCAGCAAGGAGAGAGCGTATTCCGAAGGGTAGGGGGGGGGAACGCTTCCATACTTAATGGAATTTTAGATGAGCAATAATAAGCCAGGAGCCCTGCCGGCAGCCAAAATATGTATTTTTCACTGTTTCATTCCCTTTATTTATTCATTCCTTTTTGTAATAAGGCCCTTTCTGCGCCACATTAAAAGTAATCAGTCAAAAAGGAAGGTACAAAATGGCCGGTCACTTTCTTTGCCAATGTAATTATCTGTACTTATGCGTTTCAACATCTATCACCGGCGGATTGTACTACCTTCTCGTTTTTTTCCTTCATAATCCTTCTCCTATTTCGGCCGTGTTGGTAAAGTCCTATAGAGGAGAATTACTACAAAAGGTGCCTTTTCTTTGCCGGTGTGGTTGGGAGATGGGCTCATGATTATCACCGCACAGAGAAGGCTAAATCGTTGTTTTCGTAATGGCGGTTTATTTTACAAGGAGACAAGAAATATAAGATTACCGTACGGCGCGCACCTCGTAATGTTTGGATGACCGCTTATACAGATTGTTTTCGAGTTTGGTAACTTGTAAAACGTGAAAGGGAAAGCCTGTGCAATGGAAAACAATTACAGCTGAACTCCAGGCCCATACTGTATAAATGACACAACTCAATACATCATTAAAAAAAAAAAAAATTGTATTTCAGTACCAGAATTTCACTTGGTATCAGCCCCTTTCAGTCTCTGTACAGCAAAGCCCAGACTGAGAGATCGAGAAGCAGAACAAGGAGCCAGTGAGTTGTGATAATAATGGTAATGCATATGCTAGTAAGAGGCATGCTGATAGGAGGCTCATCATTCACTGCCCAATTAATCATCAGGTGTGCCCCCAGGTGACCCAATGAGATGCCATCTGAGGCAGCCACCTTTCCCTACTTTACTAAAGAAGAACATTTGTATTGCTGTCTGTGTTGCTGTAGGAGAGTTCCTCTCACTTTCAGTCTGGCAAAACTGGTGAAGCAAAGGGAGCCCTGGATAGCAGCAGAGACCTGATGGGGTTCTAATACTTCTTCAATTTAAATAAAGCCAAGAAAAAGTTGTGGGCGGACTTGCACTTTAAATATCCCCAGTGCACACAAGGCGACAAAAACCTGATAGGCATTTTAAGGGGTCTATTTATAAGTCTTCCACCCGGCCATACGCTGGGCAAAAGCCATTGACATGTCATTCCCGCCACTAGATGGAGCTAAGGAGTAGAGATGCATCAATACGTTTTTTTTGTTATCGGGTACGAGTACCTATATTTTTTCCCCCGTTACTCGCCAATACCGAATACCGATACTTGAAGTCTCATTAAGGAAGCCAGGCGGTGTGTAATGACTCTCCACCTTTACATAGTTACATAGTTACATAGTAATTGGGGTTGAATAAAGACATACGTCCATCAAGTCCAACCCATATAGGTCCACGCATCATCTCATTCTTAGGGATACTGGTATCTCTGGATATTACGGTCCCTCAAGAAATTGTCCAAACGTTTCTTGAACAAATCTACACTCTTGGCTGAAATCACTGCCGATGCTTCCTGATTAGCCGGGAATCTGGGTGGCGTGTAAAGACTCGCCACCCGGCTTCCCGATTATCAGAGAAGCCGTCCTCGCGCTTCTCGTCACTAGGTGACGAGAAAGCATGGAGCCGGCTTTTTGGCCAATCAGGAAGCCGGGCACCGTGTAATGATGCTGCACCCGGCTTCCTGATTGGTCGGGAAGCCAAATCTATGCTCCCTCGTCATGAGGTGACGAGGGAGCATGAAGCCGGCCTATCAGAAAGCCAGGCAGCGTGTAATGACTCACTGCCTGGTTTCCTGATACCAGATGTATCGGGCTAGGCATCGGAGCATTTGGGCGAGTACGAGTACTCACCCAAATACTCGGCATCGAGACCGATACTAGTATCGTTAACGGTGCATCCCTACTGAGGAGCATAGAAGATTCCAATGCTTTTCGGCTCCATCTAGTGGAAGAAATGTCATGCAAATGTCATTCGCCCTGCGTATGGCTGGGTGGAGGTTTTATAAATAGATCCCTAACTGTTCCCCACACTATACAAAATAATTTAAAAAAAAATCTTGCTAGAGCTGGGTTTTAAATTTGGTATAATTTTTAAAACTAAAACTTGGCACAATGACCTTCGTCTTGGGTACATCACCTTAAATGTGGCACCTAAAGTTCCAGTGCCAGGAAATTGTTCAATATTTATTACCAATCTGGCAGTGAATCTGAAAAAGTGGAACTGTATTCATACTAAGAAGTTCATAAAGTGATGCTGCTGAAACTCTCAGTCAACCTAGTGACTTCCAATCTTTTGCACTCCATGGTCCGTGTGCCCCACTCACAGAGGGGACTTCTAACCTTCCTGCTCCCTGATGCCGACGGCATATTCCAAAACTTCTTGCTCTCTTCTTCCAGGGATTGAAGTGCAGACCACTGTGACCCCTTTCATGCACACATCAGACCTGTAGCCGCTCGCCCTTCTGAATAAGTTGACGAGGCAGGACTGAATTCCAAAGCCTACTCTATCAGGTCTTTACAGTGACTCTGGTGCTGAAATGAAAAAATAGTTAAAAACGTGCTCCCTGCAAAGAAGTTATCGAATACTCACCTCTACCACTGCTCACATATTGCAGAGAAGCTGACACTGACAAAATCCATCGCATCCATTTACAGCTTTGTAAATCTCCAAGTCTGGCATCTCATAGATGAGCCCTTGACCTGTAATAAATAGGGCTCCTGAATGTTGGGAACATGGCATGAGGATAGGTGTTCCTGATGGACCTATGCTCTCTAAATATTCAACAAGTAAAAATGAATTGGTTAGCTTAGCTCCTCTAAAAGGGAGTGTTTCAGAGCTTTGGGACAGCATCTCCTAAACGTTTACCTCTGGAAGGACTTGGACTGAGGGATGACTGCAGGGAAAGGTCACATTTACTGAACTTCATCCAGCTGTTCCATCCTGAAAGTGACATTAAACCCTCAGATTTTTCAACATAAACCAATACTGTAATGTGCGCCTTACTGTAATCCATGGTTGTTTCCCTTCTCTTTGCTGCTCTTTCTTTTAAATCCTCATGTCTTCTCATGCTTGGGGAGAACTTCCCTTTGCAGCTGAGTGCCTCTTCCTGCAGTGCTGACTCAGGTTGTGAACCTCCACACAGACACCATGTATCCCTGCTTTGTGTTAATAAAGGCTTGTGTCATTCTGCTTACCTCAAAATGAGTGCTGCCTGATTCTTGGGGTAATGGTAACAGCGTTTGGAATACGTTCCATTTGGGAAGCCATATCACTGACGGAGGTGCTCAGTCGGGGGGCCAGGGAGTCCATCACATCCCCTCCTCTCTT
This sequence comes from Nanorana parkeri, assembly GCF_000935625.1. Classification (NCBI taxonomy): domain Eukaryota; kingdom Metazoa; phylum Chordata; class Amphibia; order Anura; family Dicroglossidae; genus Nanorana; species Nanorana parkeri. The sequence goes on along the minus strand of NW_017306354.1, from coordinate 927,371 downwards.
TGCCGGGTCCATCACCAAGATGGCCGCTGGCAGGTAAGCGCATGTGACTTCATTAAGCATGTGCATGTTGACGCAATGACGTCCCAATGACGCAATGATGTCCCAGTGGGGTGCCACCTGGCAGCTGCTCCGGGTAACACTACGCCTGGGGATGCTCCTGGTAGCAACCGCTCTAAGCTCACTCCTGTGATGGACTACAATCTCAATACAAATTTGTAAACTAAAAGTGAGATCGGGTGGAGACACAACAATCATAATACAAATGAGTAAACTAAACATGAGATTGTAGTCCATCCCGGGAGCGAGCTTGGAGCGCTGACTACTTTATAACACACACAGGGACCATGGGGAACAAAAGTAGCCCCCCTCCAGAAGGAAGGACAGTGTCAGCACCAATTCAGAGATTATTGGAGGATCTACAGCCGAGTGATACACAAATAAGATACATTTTTGTTCATAGTTATGGTACTAGAATGTATTTTTAAGATTTAGCTCCTAAGTTTAGTGTCACTTTAATGAATATATAACTGGACTAGATGGCATTTTTAATTTTTTTTGCAATCTTATATATCGGTTTTAGCATTAAGCTGCACAAAAAAGAACCCCAAACCCTAAGTAGTCTGTGAAAAGCAAATAAATGAATCACAGGCAACCCGAAACCTGCGAAAACTGGCTCGCTGACAGTATTTCTCATTATTCCTTTGTGATTAGCGGCAGCACTACCCACCATTATTGATTTATTTCCTGACGGAATAAAACATGCTTCCATTCCGCAACAAACTTTCATCTGCTAATTACTGTCCCCCCTGCTTTACCCCCGGAAGTGAGTTCCGTCATTAGCAAAACATAATAACAGAACGCCAACTGCCAGGATCAATAATTACGTTTTTGCGTATGGCCGCGTAGATGTAACTTCACAATAGCCTGGGATCCGTACAGCGCTACTGAGCATTGCGTTGCCATGGAGACCGTGGAAGTTTGAAGCGTGACTTAAGAAGGGGGGGGGGGGGAATTAACTTTTTTTTTAACATGTCATTCTTTTAAGTGACACGTATAATATACCATTTCACAGATAGGGGATTTGGCTCCGTCGTCTTGGCGGCGCATTGTTCCTCCGGTTTATGTTGCGCAAAGGAGATTCTGAGATTCTGCCTCCGTTGGAATAAAGAGTCTTTTGTGCCGCGTCGTCAATCGCTTAAGTGAATTTTTGACACGAATGTAACAATGAGGGAAACAAAGCCTGTTTATTTAGACAAACCCGTTTGATGGGTGATGGAAGGGATAATTGGCAAGTAGGCAGGAGGGTAAGGTGTGCCCGGGAATATTGGTTTGCTGAACAGGGTGGATGCTTTAATTCCTGCTGCTCTCAGCATGCATTGACGACATGAGCAAGAGACAAAGCACGCTCATTGTTTTAGGTAAGTGAGTAATTTAGGACCCGTTTACAGTTATGCAGCACGATGATGTGCATCATGTTGTTTGTTAATGTGCGTTGCGTTCTGTTAAGGTTGCGTTCTGTTAAGGCAGCTCACTGAAATTAATAGGCCACCATTGCACCATAAGGTGTAGAGAAAACTGGAGAGGACCCTTTTTTGTTGTTGTAATGCAACTGCAGCACACTTTAGTCCATTGCCATGGGTTGGCGTGTGCTGCAAGCGCAGGGTAATGTGCTGATGCCCCAATATGGGGCAGGTCCATGACACCCTGCTTTTATAGAATGTTCTTAGTTTCTGGGGTTGAATGACATCTAGTGGTGGAAAGGAATTACTCCGGGGAACAGTGCCAGAGAGGAAGTATTTAGCAGCCAGAGCTTTGTTTTATGAAAAACGAATGGCCACCCTGTTCAAAATGAATGGCACCACAACGCAGTAACACATGTTATGCCCTTTAACGCGCCACGTGGTAACACACTTGATACCATGGCATGTTAGTGTAGATGGGCACTAAATGTTCTTTTAAAGCCCAGGTTCACGCTCCAGCCTTCATCTTACCAGTACTGCTCTCTCCACCCCTGTATGTTGGCATAGGGTACTGTGATGATGCTACATCAAGGGTCGGGTCTATGACACCCTGCATTCATGGTATGTTGTTTATGAACATGCGTTGCATTTAGGCAGCAAATTATAATGAATGGGCTGCCAATTAACCCTAACATGCCAAAAAATGGACATCACCATGCAAGCACTGCACTACTGTATGATACCATGTACTGTGGCGCTCTGCAACACAGGTGTGTTTCCTTGGTGCATTGGGGTGTCATTCAAAATGAATGCCACACCAACACACCCTAACCCTAATAAGGGCCCCTGTGCAAGATTTTTCATCTGGCCCCCCAGAATTATATTACATTTGACCAGAAAAGAAAATATACTAAGAACATTGCATTTTTAATTAGGTGGAACTTCATTAAGAAATTATACTGTTACTGTTAGGGATGCACAGATACTTTTTGAGTACCAGTGCAGATACTTGGCATTTTCATGACAACTACCAGGGTTACAGCGGTTGCAGCGGGGACCTGGCTCTGGCGCTCCACCACTGTCCTGAAATCATTACTTTGTATTGTTTTCGAAAAACTATCACATGACAATAAACAAAAATGTATCAGTACTCGTTCTTGTAAGTACTCGGCAGGTACCAGTACTCGTACTCGCAAAACTGGTATCTGTGCATCCCTTTATTTATATTTATAAAAACAAAATCATACATGGAAACCGAGATGTACAAATCCCGGGAGCTCCGTGTGCTCCTTACACATGACAGCGGCCTCCTAATTTTTGAATTTTTCTCTAGTCTAGTCTTGGAGCTCAAAAGTATCTGTACATGCACTCGTACCAAAGTACTGTACTTGGTATCTGTGCAACCCTAGTTACTGTATATTGTCAAAGGTAAGGTGGCTCGTAACTTTATTGAATTGTCCAATTTCACATTTGAACATAAGTCCACTTATAGCCGGCCAAGAGCTGGTAAATTTTTGTTGGAAGGTTCATATGAGAAAATCTGGTCAGAACATTCGAAAATGTCATTGAATATCGTTCACATTTTCATTTTATTTTAAAATGGAACTTCCTGAACGAAAACGAAATCGGAAGTTTGTTCCTTCCAGGAAAATTTTCCATCCTGCTCCTTCTCTATGGTCCAAATTGATCATCCATTCCACCCCATTACCCACTTGGAATATTCATAGATCCCAAATAGAGATGAGCTCGGGTTTGGACCAAACCTGGCCAGAACCTGAGCTCCTCTGTACATGCATGAAAGGAAGCTCCTTCCATTTCAAGAACTCTGTGACTCACCGCTCCGATTCTATCTCAGGCTGCAATCAATACGTACACTGTGTGCAGGCTGCAGTGTGCTCCTCACTTCTCGAACCAATCTCCAGAAATCAGCCGCACATGAACCAATGTAGGTAAAATCACGCGTTTCACCACCTGGGCTTAATCATAGAGGTCTCTCTACGATTAAGCCCAGGTGGTGAAACACGTGAGAGGCGTTGGTGTGGGAGAGATCTATGGTGCTGTACACATTGCATATCGAATTTTGGATTTCGTTTTGGATTTATTTCAACACATTTTGGATTTTATCTACGTTGGTTTCTGTTCAGCTGATTTGACGAGATTGGTTTGAGAAGCTTCTTCCATGCCACCCAACTGACATGGTCAGTGACATCATTGACCTTATATGGCTACATGATTAAATATTATAATGTATTTGACCTAATGTGACCATATAAGGTTGATGACATCAGCACAAGCTTCCCAACCCTTTGTTTCAGTTCCATGCCACCCAACTGACATGCTGGGGTGCAGTGACATCAGTGACCTTATATGGCTGTATGATTATAAAGTATAAGGTCAATGACATCAGCACAAGCTTTCCAACCCTTTGATTCAGTTACATGCCACCCAATTGACGTGTTGGGGTGCAGTGACATCATTGACCTTATATGGCTACATGATTATATATTATAATGTCACTGACCTAATGTGGCCATATAAGGTCAATGGCATCATTGCAAGCTTCCCAACCTTTCCTTTGTTTCAGTTCCATGCTACCCAACTGGCGTGGTGGGGTGCAGTGGCCTCATTGACATGATTATATACTATAATGTCATTGACCTAATGTGACCATAAAAGGTCCATGACATCAGCACAAGCTTCCCAACCCTTTGTTACAGTTCCATGCCACCCAACTGACGTGGTGGGGTACAGTGACATCAGTGACCTTATATGACTGTATGATTTTAAACTATAAGGTCAATGACATCAGCACAAGCTTCCCAACCCTTTGTTACAGTTCCATGCCACCCAACTGACGTGGTGGGGTACAGTGACATCAGTGACCTTATATGACTGTATGATTTTAAACTATAAGGTCAATGACATCAGCACAAGCTTCCCAACCCTTTGTTACAGTTCCATGCCACCCAACTGACGTGGTGGGGTACAGTGACATCAGTGACCTTATATGACTGTATGATTTTAAACTATAAGGTCAATGACATCAGCACAAGCTTCCCAACCCTTTGATTCAGTTCCATGTCACCCAATTGACGTGTTGGGGTGCAGTGACATCATTGACCTTATATGGCTACATGATTATACACTATAATGTAATTGACCTAATGTGTCCATATAAGGTCAATGACATCAGCGCAAGCTTCCCAACCCTTCGTTTCAGTTCAATGCCACCCAACTGACGTGTTGAGGTGCAGTGACATCATTGACCTTATATGGTTACATGATTATATATTATAATGTCGTTGACCTAATGTGACAATATAAGGTCAATGACATCAGTGCAAGCTTCCCAACCCTTCGTTTCAGTTCCATGCCACCCAACTGGTGTGGTGGGTTGCAGTGACGTCATTAACCTTATATGGTTACATGATTATATACTATAATGTAATTGACCTAATGTGGCCATAGAAGGTCAATGACCTCAGCACAAGCACCCCAACACTTTGTTTATGGTCAGCTGTGGGACAGGGAATACTCCAGCCTGCAGCTGATTTGGAGGCATGTCCCATGTAGCTTCTGTGTTCAGATGAGCTCAGGTTCAGAACAAGTTTCTAAGTATATCAGACCTAAAAGAGGAACAGACATGGATTAAGAGGGAGATGTATTTCCAAAAACTGGGTAGTCAGGTACTTTAAATGAACGAGCCTGTTCAGCGAGAGACTTCATCGTAGTTTGAGTTCTGTTTACTAAAAGTCAATTTTATTCCTTCCCTCCTTGTTCCCTTCAAATGAATACAATTACCAGACTAGCCTTCATTCATACGCAATTAATTGCCTTTCACATGCAGTCCCCGCGAAGGATACTTTAAGCAGCGCTTTTCATCGGCGGGCGCCATTCAAAGATTTGAATGCCGGAGTCTGATAAGAAATTATATTTGTTGAATGCGGTTTCAGAGGATTTGCGGGGAATTTTGTTTTTTATTCCTATTTTATTATTGAACCGTAAGTGTTGTACTTGTCGCTCACAGTGCGCCTCCGCTCAGCGGGAGTCAGTCGCCGGCTGCCTCAAGGTAGAAGAGAGCACCGGCAATGGCAAGCTAAATTGCAGCTTTTTACAAAATATTTATAAAATAAAACGCACTTATTTTTTTCTGAGTGTTGCAGAACTTCCGGAACGCCGCTAAAACCAATAATCAGCTTTTGAGGACCGGATTCTAAGCTGAGCTAAAAACGAGTGGAGGAGTGTTTTGTTTATTTCCCGTCTCCCGCTATGGGGTGGTTTGTTGGAAAGATTGGATCTATTAGGGTATTTCTAAAGAATAAAAAAAGATATGTGTTATGTACACACATAGTGCGGGTGATCCTACCAGGACGTTAAGGGTATCCATCCTCTGAAATGTCAGTGCGCAAAGAAACCGATCAATCAATGCAATGAGATAGAGCGCTAAAGTGGAACTCCGGGACAATCAAAACATTCACCTGCATTTACTGTTTTAAATAACTAATCAGGAAACTTTTTTGTTGTTGTCTTCTTGCTAGTTACCTGTTGATCCTACCAGTGCCACTACATAGCCTTTTTTTCCAGTGAAGGGCCAACAAGGGGTTGTAGGCCCTCCGATCTGTATCTCCCATACAGCTGTAGCGTCATCCCACCGGCGTCCATAGCTCTATAGGCATCGGGGGCTAGGAGTGACTTCACGCCCACCAACTACAGTCTGCACCACCTGCAGAAAAAGTGGATTGAGCCGTAGGTTTGCAGTCGCGTGATTGGATAAAAACACTGGTATTTAGATGTAGATTTCTAAAAAAATTTGTATGGGGCCCCCGTGATTTCTACTTATGCCACTTGCAGAGCCCACCTGATATACCAAACAGCCCACCTGAGAGTGACCCTGCAGAGCCCACCATAGACTCTCTATAGTGGGCTCTGCAGGCTCTCAGGTGCGCTGGTCAAACCCTTTTACCTGTCGGCCCGATCTGCTGTCCGCCTTCTCCTCCTCTGTCGCTGGGCCCCGCCTCCTCCATCACCGGGCCCCGCCTCCTCCTTCGCTGCCGACACCGGACCCAGCCTCCTTCTCCGCAGCTGGGCCCGGCGAGGGAGGAGGAGGCGGGGTCCATGATGAAATAGGAGGCGGGGCCCGGCGACGGAAGAGGAGGCAGGTGAGAGGTATGCAGGGGTGTGACCAGCTCACCTGAGACCCTGCAGAGCCCACCATGGAGAGTCTATGGTGGGCTCTGCAGGGTCACCCTTAGGTGGGCTGTGTGAGATATCAGGTGGGCTCTGCAAGTGGTGTAACTAGAAGTCACAGGGCCCCATGCAAAATGTTGCTATGGGGCCCTGTCATTTCTAATTACTCCCCTGCTCCCTTATTCTTTTTTTCTTTCTTCCCTTCTGTCCCTCCCTCCTTCTTTTCTTCTTCGTTCACTCTCTCCTTCTCTTCCTTCCTTCCTTCCTCATGCCTTTCCTTCCATCCCTCATTCTCTCCCTTCCTCATGGTATTAATAGTGGTAATACAGCATGTAGTCCCAGGTTCCCCACCTTTGTCATGTGCCCCTAATATTTGATTCTGTAATGATCTCTGTACTGCCGGCCGCTCTCTTCAGACGACTAAAGATTACAGCTGTTGCGCGCTCCAGCTAACAATTACAGCGGAAATCACAGGTTCAGATCTGTTGAGTTCCACACCGCGGGGAGATTAAATACCGCGCCTTTAAATTGACGTCCTAACCCCCAAGACCCTCAAATGGAGCAGTTAGCGATGGCGAGCCCATTGATCATGGATTCTGATCACTACTGCTGGCAAATGGAGTGTGTAATCTCCGCATATTACACTTTAATAACCCTCATTAACGGCACGGTGAATTTAGCACGCCGCATTAGGTGAAACTGGGCATAAAAGCGCCCAAAGTGCGTCCTTTTCCGCTCGCTAACAAGCCGTTAACAGGTCAGTTAAAAGGACCGGTAATTGAAAAGGTTCTTAACTGCGCATTAAGTAGTGAGCGGCTGGAGTGCGTCTTCGAGGGGGACCGCACTCGACATTGACGCCTGTGCTGCCCCCCATAACACCGTGCGCTCGGAGGGGGTGGGCTCACTCGGCCGTAGTCTAATAACCGCGTCTTCGGATTAATTTACTGTGAAATAACAACAATAAAAGTATTCTTTATAGACCAATAACGTAAATCTCACTGATTCTTTTTTTGCTCTGGTTTCTTGCCGTTTTAATTGTTTTTAATATCTTTCAGAGCGTTTTACGCTTTACGCGTACAGCGCGTCAGCCTACGGCGGGTCAGATTAATGGCTGCAACCATCTAGGCAGATATACCTATATAAAAAATATAAACAAACACGCACATTGTAACTAATTTAATGAGTATCTAACTAAACCCAAGAACGCAAATGTCATGTATTGCAGCCTTACTAGTCCTTAGACTGCATTTGGGGTTTTTTTTCTCCTTTATCTTACCCAGTGATTCTGTCAGTAACACACTTCCTTTCCTAGGGTGACAACGCTCACGGTGTTGTCTCTACAGATGAGCAAGGTTGTCACCCTAGGACAGGACTCTACCTCCTCTTCTCCATAACATAGGTGGGAGGCATTCAGTAGATTTCAGAGATAGCTGGACACAACTGTTACTGATAAGAATGCAGCACAGGCGCCGAGCACAGGGGCTCATACGATTTCTGGCAGGAAAACAGGTTTTTATTGCATTATCAAACAGATAAAAATTATATATTTAACAGACTGAAAGAGAGCAAATAAGAGAAGTCATTTTATGAATGACGTTTAGTTTGCTAAAGCTCTGTGTATCATAAACAAATGACATGTACCATTAGCTTAAGAGACTGCAAATGTCACATTGGCCACGTTCTAATTGAAGCGAGCATTATCAGACATCCTTCCTTCCTTCTTTCCTTTCCATCTTTCCTTTATCCCTATTTTTTTCTTCCCTACCTCCATCCCACCTTCCTTCTTGCTTTTTTTCATTCCTTCCCTTCTTTCTTTCCTTCCTCCGGCCATCCTTCCTTCCTACTTCCTACTTCATACCATGCCTTCTTCCTTATATTCCCTTTTTCTTTTTCCTTCTTTCTTTCGTTCTCTCTCTCTGTCTCTCTCCTTCCTTCCCTACCTTTATCCCACCTTCCTTCTTCCTTTTTTCATTCTTTCCCTTCATTCTTTCCTTCTTCCTTTCCTTCCTCCAGACATCCTTTCTTCATACCTTCCCTTCTTTCTTCCATTCCTTCCCTTTTTTCTTTCTTGCATTATTCTTTCTTCTTTTTCTTTCCTTACTTTCATTCCTCCGTCCTTCCCTTTTTATTTTCTACCTACCTTCCTTCCTTCCCTCCCTTCCTTTCATCATTACCTCCCTTCCTGACTTTCTTTTCTTCTCTCCCTCCATTTCCTTCCTTCCATTCTTTCTCCCTCCCTTCCTTCCCTTTCTTCCTTCATAACTTCCCTCCCTCTTTCTTTCTTTCCTTCCTTCCCTTCATCCTCTCCTTCCTTTCTGAGTTTCTTTTCTTCTCTTCCTATATTTCTTCTTTCTTTTTTTGCTTTCTTTCTTTTTTTCTTTCTTTCTTTCTTTCTTTCTTTCTTTCTTTCTTTCTTTCTTTCTTTCTTTCTTCCTTCCTTCCTTTCTCTCTCTCTCTTTGTATTGGCCATGTTCTACCCCCAGCAAGCATCCTCAGACGTGCATCAGATGGGATAACGGCAGCGGTCCTTGCTCCTTAAAGTCCTCAAGGACTTTCAGATTAAATAAGTGGGCTCAACAATGACAAGATCGAATGTTCTGACGAACGATTTCGGAAAATTCTACCAGTATATGGGCAGCTTCATTGTCTTTCAGGGAGAATAAATAAATAAAAGACCCCCCTCCCCCCCTCCCCTCCTTGATATTGTAGAACAAGGATGCATATAGACAGGAAGCAAATTGCTGGCAATGAAGTCGGCCTTTCATGTTCTGCTTTGTTAGAGCCGCAAATATTCCATTAGCTCAGAACAAATGACTTTCCAAACGGCAAACAAAACAGAAACAGCTAATAATACTCCTTCGCCTAATAAATTACTGTTAATAAGCATTAGAAAATAGATTGAAAATGGAAATTTGCTCATGTAATAGGGCTATTGTCATGACGACTGCCGGAATAATAAGAAATCACACCTGGATAAAGGGTCTTCGATAATAATGGCTTCAATGGGCTGTTGTGAGCATCAAAGGTCATTTATTTTCCACGTACAAGAAAAAAAAAAAATAATAATGGAGAAAAAACAGCAAATTATTTTTTATATTTAAAGTTGAACTTCCGGACGCACAAAACTTTCATTTGTATATATTCCTCAATAGTCACAAAGAATATACATCTCATTTGTCTGCAGCAGATGGCTTTGCAGAAGCAGATATGACTTTGTAAAAGTAGCGCCGTGACATCATCACCGTGAAGCACATTGCCTGCGCAAAGTGTTGTCCTTTTAAGCACCGAATTGGAGAGAATTGAAAGGGCAGCTCAAAAAATGTTCCATTTTACCATAATCTGTATCCATCAATTCACTGCGTCTTTTAATATGTATCTACTGCTATCCCCCATTTTTATTTATCTTATCTTTTCCTTTTTATTTAAAAAAAATTTTTATCTTATTTTTTTACACCCCTGCCGCCCCTCTGCTCCTTGCCGCCCCAAGGCCGGGCCTCGGTTGCCTTGTGGCACATCTGGCCCTGCTAGCAAGCAGTAGATATTAGACATGTGCATTCGGATTCGGACGAACCTGCCTAATCAACGAAAATCAGCTGATTCTGGGGTTCATCTGAATCCGAAATAACAAATGTATTATATGCCCAAATATACGCGCGGCGGCCATATTGAGTATATCTTGGTATACATCTTGGTGTATAGCAAGATACACTTAAAGATGGTGGCGCGCAAGTGCAGAGCGTGCTGACGCTCATTTTGCATTTTCACTGCAGCCTCACGCGCTGAATGAGCGGTAGCCATATCGGCCGTCGGCGCATTCTGCACAGGCGCGCCACCATCTTTGAGTATATATTGGTATACACCAAGATGGCGGCGCCCGTATGTTCATCTTGGTGTATACTAAGATACACTCAAAGATGGCAGCGCCAAAGCACAGAACGTGCTGGCGGCGGATATGGACGCCGCTCGTTTTACATACTCAGTGTGCGGTTTTGGATTCAAAGGCTCTTTGCCTCCGAATCCGAAACAGCAGAAAAAATTTCTTTCTTTGATGAAACAAATGAAAACATTTTCAACATTTTCATTTGTTTCATCAGAAAACAATTGTTGTGCACTGCACATGTCTAGTAGATATATGCAAAAGCATAAAAAAATAAAAGTTACCAAATAGGTCTAAACTTACCTGTCTCTGCCGACCACTCCCGTCCGAAGATTTGAAGATTCTCGGGCGGCCGCAAAAGATCATGGGGCGCAGTAGAGATCTTCGACTGGGAGAAGAGGAGAGACACAGGGTAAGTCAATGCAGGCAGCCCAGCAGCGTGCTCTCGCGCCGACTCCGTGGGACACAGTATACACAGCGCTGGATCAGAGAACGCCACCAGTGCTGGAGGGACTCCTGGAAAGAAGACTATGGTCGGAGTAAGAGGCAACATTTAGGTATGTCCTTTCACCAGCATGGGGGGTGGCGGGTGACCATAATGAAGAAGCATTTTTGTTGGTTGATATTCCTTACAATATGGATGTAGACGGCTACAGGGATTTAGCTGAGCGGCCGGGTGTACAAGATGAATGTTAATCCTGGAGCCACATATCTGTCAGATTTAATACAACATCAGCATGTAACAATGGAATGTGCCTTTAAGAAGAACATTTCCTTCTAGTCGTTAATAGCATCCACATCTTGGAAACAAGCGCACTGAATCTCCACGTCCCACTGAACAGGGGCCAAAGCTGCACACTTAAAATTCATTAACTCTCTTCCAGTAACTCACTTAAATTGCCTGTTTTAGAGTTTAATTCATAGTCTACACATGATATAAAAATACAGAAATCTCAGTTTAGACAACTCATTTTCAGGAGCCAATTAACCAGATATTCATAATCTTGACATCATATTTTCCTTGGAGGCTGAAAGGGAAGAAACAGTATGAATTGCGAACGACGGACTTTACACCTTCTGAATATTTGATTATCTTGATAAAGTTAAATTATATATACTGTCTATATATTTTCTTTTCTTTGCTACAATGCAGCCTATCCATTCACTAGAGACCGGTGACATCACTGAGAATGCAGCCTATCCATTCACTAGAGACCGGTGACATCACTGAAAATGCACTGAATATTCATTCACTAGAGAGGGGCACATAATACCTGTATTCATATAAAAAAATGAAAGTGTTAATAATGACACCAAGACGTTTGACAAGTCCTTTAAAAAAACAAAAACAAAACAAAATTCCCACATTGCACATTGATTGTCAATCACATCCAGCAATGCAGATCCTCATCAATCTTGATGAATGATGGCCGTCGACCTTTAAAACTTGAGTTTTAGGATAAGAGTCTGCTATAGATGAAGGGAATCCTCAGCCACTTTGTTTATGAACAGAAGGAAGTGGCGGGAGCTGTCATTTGCCTGCAATTTAAACAATTCTTTCTTTGTGAATATCAGTTTTGCAATGATGAGCCACTTCACAGGCACGATCACAGCATCCCCCAAACATGTTATTTAAAGGAGAACTATGAGGTGAGTGCTTTTCACTCACCTCATAGTTCTAGCCGACCTGTGACAATGTAACTGTAACAGGTCGGCTCAGTAGATCGGGAAGTGAGCGAACACATACCGGTGTTCACTCACTTCTCGATCCTGTCACGGCTCTCTGCTGTGACAGCGGAGGGGCTGGATTCCAGCGCTGACTGGCGGAATGGACGGGGGAGGCGGTGGGTACAGCTGGCTCTGCCTCTAGATAGGCAGAGCCAGATGTCACTCACGCAGCTGGGCGGATCCAGACATAATTGTCGGGATCCGTTTCAGCTGCGGCGTCTCAGTATACCGCGAGTTCGCGCTATACTGAGCTTAGGGTGACGGAAGGACGCTAGTTTGCATGTTGTGTTTGATGAAGAAAGCTATTTTCTGTTACAAGAGAAATAAAAGACTGTCCTTGTTATGTTAAAATGGCTTCAAGACTGGTCCTTAAGCGCTCACCATATGTGCTAAGTTCCCCCAAACATCCCAGGCAATGCATTTCATATAATAAAAACAAATGTGTCGGTTATATGGAAAAATCATTGAGTCCTGCAGAGTAAGAAGATCATATTCAGAAAGTTCTTGTGTTTGGACTTTTCCATTAATAAGTACACGTTGGTTGACAGTTAACAACAGCTGGAATAAACGGGACCGCAGTTTGTGCGTGAACTTGTTTGCATCCATTCGCCGGAGTCCAAGTTGGCTCCACTATGGCCTGCGGTACAGGCCTGAGACATGTTTTGCTTCCACTTACCAGAATTGAGCTATTTCAGCAGGCTCCGGTACTGACAGATCATGAGGGAAATGGTCTACCTGTGAATTTTAAGTACATGTAGGACACAGTTTACACAGGCTATTAAAGCATCCACTCAATGAAATGTACTTTTCTGTTTCCCCTGAAGGCAAAGGTAATTGTTTTTCGATTGCTCTGGCATAGAAAATACCAAGTGAGTTTCCTTTTTAATAAAGCAGTGCAAACACGGTACCTGGAAGTAGTACGGGAGATGGGAAATTACATTGGCAGTTTTGTAAAGAACCGACATGTTCCTTAGCAGACATGCATTGTATTAATAACCTGTTATGTTAGCCCATCTCTGCCTTTTGGTGGTTTTCTCTGGTGGCAAAATGTGAAATATCTTGGAAGGTTTTCATTGTCTTAGACTTCTATGTCTTTCTTAAAGTGAATTATGGACTCCTTTTAAAGTGACAATAAACTTAGCAGTTAAATCCTAAAAATGCATTCATGTACCTTAACTATCAACAAAAATGTATCTTATTTGTGTATCTATCAGCTGTAGATCCTCCAATCATCTCTGAATTGGTGCTGACACTGTCCTTCCTTCTGGAGGGTGACTACTTGTGTTCCCAATGGTCCTTGTGTGTGTTGTACAGTAGTCACTGCTCCAAGCTCGGTCCTGTGGTGGACTACAATTTCAATAGAAATAAGTAAACTAAACATGAGATTGTAGTCCATCACAGGAGCGAGCTTCCATGCACACAGGGACCATGGAGAACAAGAGTGGCCCCCCTCCAGAAGGAAGGACAGTGTCAGCACCAATTCAGAGATGATTTGTGGATCTACAGCCGAATGATACACAAATAAGATACATTCTTGTGCTGCCGGTACATGTAGGAAAACTGTGGCTGCAGCGGCCTGTGTCCCTTCAAATCCCCGCTGCTCTTCGTGAACTGTGTTGGCGGGGAGACAGACCGCTGCATGCCTTCGCTGCCCCCCGTATTTCCGCTGCTGTCCCGGCCTCCGGTCCCCTGGTCTGTGGGCTTCTTCTCTGATCCGGCCGCGGCTCCTCTGCCCCGCCCCCCTGCCTCCTCTTCATTGCAGGCTGGGAGCCATACCCAGCCTGGTATTGGATATTGTAAAATGCAATAGCCAATAGAAAGCTGGCTAGTGCACCCGCTCACTGCCTGCTGTCAATCAGCATGGGGGGACCTGATAGAGAACTTTCTCCTTCAGGCCCCTCCTCTGCTGAGCCCTGATTGGGCAAAGTCTTGCACCTGACCTGTGGTCAGGTGCAAGACTTTAACAAATCAGAGCTTCAGTGGGCATTTTGCAATATGGAATGTGCGCGGTCGACCAAACCGCGGACATCCCATAAAGTTTGGCGTTCGGCGAGCGCTCGAACTGCCGATGTTCGATTCGAAATCATGTTCGAATTGAACACTCGGCTCATTCCTACTCCCGAATTCAATTTGGAAATTCGTATCCCAAATGCTATTCGGGTCTAGGAGCCTCAGCTTTAATATTATATGTATATACTGTATACACTGAGTGGCCAGATTATTATGACCACCTGTCGTTTGTAGGCAAATTAGCTATAATTTGGCGCTGAAGTTGCTAGAGGGCCAGACCATTATAAATAGGGAAGCGGGTTGGTTACCACGACAGCAGAAGTGATTTCTGAAGATACGGGGAAACAACGCGATGTAACAGCCTTTGAACGCAGGATGATTGTTGGCGCTCGGAGCCATGGAGCGAGTATCAGCAAAACAGCAGAATTCGTTAAATGTTCAAGAGGGGCTCATTGTTAAAGTGTTTAAAGACTGGACTGTCAGACGAAATTTGGACGGGATCCGAAATTCGGATCGTACGATTATCGTAAGGTGTGTGGAAGCCGTGCGACCTCTACTACTGTAAGGTTGCACAACTTTTATCTTACGAACATGTTCGAAAACCCACCGAGAATCGTACGATGTCCAGCGGGTGTGTAGCAGGTTCGTAAGATCAAAGCCAGACGGGCCGGTGTGCGTAAGCGCACACTGCCTGTGCGGCATTGCGGTCATCGGAAGCCCGCCCCTCAGCAGTGGCGCGGCTTGCGATCATCGCAAGTACGATCTGCCTGTCCTAGATTGGCAAATTGTACGTTTTTTTAATTACCTTACAACCATCGCAAGACAAAAGTCCTGCGATGGTTGTAAGGTGTGTGCCCAGCCTTAGTGTCGCCGGCATCCTGATCCGAGTACAGGAATACAGCCAGCGTGTTCCCTGGAAGTTATAGCCAAGTATATATCATTCTTCACAGAGAAAAAACAAATATTGATTGTCCTTTTTTTTTTCAGGGTAATCCAAAATAAATTCTGCCAATGGGAATTAAAGATTTATTTTTCCGAGAAAGTTATTTTGCTGTGATTGTCGATTGATTTTTTTTTTTTTACTGACAAGACAGCAACTGATAACAGAAACAGCAGACGGTTAGTAAACGACCCGCGCTTATTTCTAAAGATGAACCTCAGCTAAATATACACCTGTAATATATACATGGGTGCGGTTTTACATGCATTGTATTTCTGTCTAGCCAATCCCAGGATATATACAGCCCGGCCAGACTGCAACGGTTGGGTTGGTGACCTGCCATTTGGCAATACAGCCTGGTCACCTCCCTGTCCCAGCCTGAGACTGGACAGTGATGAGCCATCCCTCCGCTCACGCTGCTCTCTATCTCTGTCAGCATGCCCCTTGCCAGATTCTGTGCACCGTTTTGCTCCCAGGGACACAGCGTTCTCTTCAAGTCTCAGTGCTGGTCAGAAAAACAGAAATAAAAAAATAAATATAAATCATATAAATTTAAAAAAGCAGTAAAATATTAGTTAAAGTTAGAAGGGGAAGAAGGAGTTTATGAGGCCCAAATAGGGTAAACTAAGGGTATTAATGGTTAAATAGGAACACATTTTATAACAAAAACATTCTTGATAGTTTTTTTTTTTTAACTGACATTAGAGGAGAACTATGGGGTCAGGACTTTTCCCCATAGTTCTCCTTAGGGTAACGGGAGGACACAAACTAGCGTCCTCCTGTCACCCTTAGCTCAGTGTACCGCGAGCTGTGGCTCGCTGTAGCTCGCTGTAGCCTGAAACGCCGCAGCTGAAGCGGATCCCGACAATTATGTCTGGATCCGCCCAGCTGCGTGAGTGACAGCTGGCTCTGCCTAGCTAGAGGCAGAGCCAGCTGTACCCGCCCCCTCCCCCGTCCGTTCCGCCAGTCAGCGCTGGAGGATCGGAGCGGGGGGAATCCAGCCCCTCCCCTGTCACGGCAGAGAGCCGTGACAGGATCGAGAAGTGAGCGAACGCCGGTATGTGTTCGCTCACCTCCCGATCTACTGAGCCGACGTGTGACAGTCTCATTGTCACAGGTCGGCTAGAACTATGAGGATGAGTGAAAAGCACTCACCTCATAGTTCTCCTTTAAATGCAGAGTGAAGCCCCTCCCCTTGATCTGCAGATGACTGAAACAGATGAAATAGACATATAAGAATACTACTTTGTAACTCTGTCTGAACAGGGCTTATGAACACTGTGCTGGACGGTCCATTTTTTTTGTTTACAGCAGCAGCTTCAACAGTTGCTGCATTTGACAGCCGGGAATTGGCAGCAAGGAGGGCAGCGGGACAGAAGGACAAGGCATGCTAAACACCATATGGACTTCGATGAGGGCGGTGCACACCTAGGTGTGCATCTCACCGTGCGGCAATCGTGGACGATTCTGCGCGGATTGCTGCGCGGTCAGAAGCTGCCTAGGCGTGCACCAGTCTCGCTGTGGGTGCCATTATTTTCTAATGGCACCCCAGTTGCGCCATGCGGATCGCACGGTTTCCTGCCGCGATGAACACAATCGCGGCTAAAACAGCCCGCGTGTGGTGTGTCGCCAAAAAAAAAAAGTACATGTACCTTTTTTCTGCGATTGCATTGTGCAGGACCGCGTGATCCCGGGATGCACGATCCCGGATCGCGTAGGTCTGCGTCGGGCCTCAAGGTTTTCTGGACATGTGGAGCATGTACAGCGTTCGCCAGTGGGGATGGCCAGCTGCTGTTGCGGAACCCTGCCCCTGCCCATGAAAATGCTGGTTTCCTGAAGCCATTGACCCAGGACCAGTGGGCCAATGTAACAATTAACCCTTGCAGTGGGGCTACAAATGAATTGCAAGGGTTAACTGCTCATTTTGTCCAAAGGTCTCAAATAAAAGAGAAACACTCACCCGATTCTCGGTCCCTGCAGTCCCTCACCCCCCCCCGGACTCTGGCGATCTAAGGCCCCATGACCTCATTACATCTAATACAGGTCTATTAGACTTGAGGATACAGAGGGAGCAGAGCTAGAGCAGAGGGGGAGAGAGGTGAGCGTTCACAGGACCAGGGATCAGGTGAGTACTTCTTCTTTATTCTGTTAACCCTTGAAGTGCGGGTGCGGGTTAAGAGCAGTTAACCCTTGCAGTGCGGGGATAGCCACGGAGTCCTCCTTTTCTGAAACACTACGAGGGGTCATTCACTGTTGAGCCGGAGGATTAAGCCGAGGCTTCGGCTAATCATTCCGCTCACTTCGGCCACCGGAGCCCTTCTGTTCAGCCTTCGGCAGCATAGTGGATAACCCCTTTAATTCCTGGTAGTAACCTTTTTTTTCAACACCCTGCAGCCTTTTTTTTTTCTTTCTTGCTTTTTCGACAGAAAGCAGACGCTCGCCGCGGATAAAAATCCGTTTTATCGACATGCATCAGATAAAAGCGAGCGGGGAACTTTGGGAAACTGATGACCCTGTCATATTAGAGCCAGATTTTATCCTCCCTCCGTTAGTACATCCGCGGCGGAGTCACAGCGAGTGAAGTCGTAGTTGTATTCACTGGGCGGACGTGGACGGCAATATTAGAATTCACCTTATGGAACATTTTGCAGTAATGGGCCCATAATTCTATGTCCCGGACGTCTTTCGTTTGCGCGGAGCGAGCACCAATTTAAAGATTAGCTGTGCTAAGGATTATTTGCATCTAAACCAGTCACATGACATGATGTGATATCGGCTTTGTACAACCTCAGGCAACTGCTTGACTTGACAGTGACACCTTTGCCAGCAATTGGACACAGCGGACTGGGGGGGTGAGGGGGGGTCAGATGATTTTCTGGAATTGTTGCCACAGGGATTTGGTTCCAAAAGAAGAACAGTCCCTCCAGATGAGAGACAGTTGATAGGTATTCTCTTTCCTTTTCAGTTGCTTTATGTTTTTGGGCCAGATCTTTGGACCTCTATAAAATGTACTAAAAGTAACTACCAGAAGTTGTATACTACACTAAAGAGTGTATTCCTAAAACATAAAAAGAACCATGCAAAACTACACGCACGTTTGTCCTGTGCAAATAAAGGCAAAACAAATGTTATTAGTATAGTTTCTTTCGTTGAATGTAATATCAGGAAAAGACCACATTATGGCCACCAGAGAACAGGAAATAAGTACTTATTTCCTAAGCATCATAGCTCCTTCTAGTGGCCATGGGGAATAAATACTTCTTTCCTATGCTGATCCGCTCCATCTAGTGGCCATGGGGAATAAATACTTCTTTAATATGCTCATCCGCTCCATCTATGGCCATGGGGAATAAATACTTCTTTCCTATGCTCATCCGCTCCATCTAGTGGCCATGGGGAATAAATACTTCTTTCCTATGCTCATCAGCTCCATCTAGTGGCCATGGGGAATAAATACTTCTTTCCTATGCTCATCCGCTCCATCTAGTGGCCATGGGGAATAAATACTCCTTTCCTATGCTCATCAGCTCCATCTAGTGGCCATGGGGAATAAATACTTATTTCCTATGCTCATCATCTTCATCTAGTGGCCATGGGGAATAAATACTTCTTTCCTATGCTCATCACCTCCATCTAGTGGCCATGGGGAATAAATTCTTATTTCCTATGCTCATCATCTTCATCTAGTGGCCATGGGGAATAAATTCTTATTTCCTATGCTCATCATCTTCATCTAGTGGCCATGGGGAATAAATTCTTATTTCCTATGCTCATCATCTTCATCTAGTGGCCATGGGGAATAAATTCTTATTTCCTATGCTCATCATCTTCATCTAGTGGCCATGGGGAATAAATTCTTATTTCCTATGCTCATCATCTTCATCTAGTGGCCATGGGGAATAAATTCTTATTTCCTATGCTCATCATCTTCATCTAGTGGCCATGGGGAATAAATTCTTATTTCCTATGCTCATCATCTTCATCTAGTGGCCATGGGGAATAAATTCTTATTTCCTATGCTCATCATCTTCATCTAGTGGCCATGGGGAATAAATTCTTATTTCCTATGCTCATCATCTTCATCTAGTGGCCATGGGGAATAAATTCTTATTTCCTATGCTCATCATCTTCATCTAGTGGCCATGGGGAATAAATTCTTATTTCCTATGCTCATCATCTTCATCTAGTGGCCATGGGGAATAAATTCTTATTTCCTATGCTCATCATCTTCATCTAGTGGCCATGGGGAATAAATTCTTATTTCCTATGCTCATCATCTTCATCTAGTGGCCATGGGGAATAAATTCTTATTTCCTATGCTCATCATCTTCATCTAGTGGCCATGGGGAATAAATTCTTATTTCCTATGCTCATCATCTTCATCTAGTGGCCATGGGGAATAAATTCTTATTTCCTATGCTCATCATCTTCATCTAGTGGCCATGGGGAATAAATTCTTATTTCCTATGCTCATCATCTTCATCTAGTGGCCATGGGGAATAAATTCTTATTTCCTATGCTCATCATCTTCATCTAGTGGCCATGGGGAATAAATTCTTATTTCCTATGCTCATCATCTTCATCTAGTGGCCATGGGGAATAAATTCTTATTTCCTATGCTCATCATCTTCATCTAGTGGCCATGGGGAATAAATTCTTATTTCCTATGCTCATCATCTTCATCTAGTGGCCATGGGGAATAAATTCTTATTTCCTATGCTCATCATCTTCATCTAGTGGCCATGGGGAATAAATTCTTATTTCCTATGCTCATCATCTTCATCTAGTGGCCATGGGGAATAAATTCTTATTTCCTATGCTCATCATCTTCATCTAGTGGCCATGGGGAATAAATTCTTATTTCCTATGCTCATCATCTTCATCTAGTGGCCATGGGGAATAAATTCTTATTTCCTATGCTCATCATCTTCATCTAGTGGCCATGGGGAATAAATTCTTATTTCCTATGCTCATCATCTTCATCTAGTGGCCATGGGGAATAAATTCTTATTTCCTATGCTCATCATCTTCATCTAGTGGCCATGGGGAATAAATACTTATTTCCTACGCTCATCACCTCCATCTAGTGGCCATAGGGAATAAATACTTCTTTCCTGTGCTCATCCGCTCCATCTAGTGGCCATGGGGAATAAATACTTCCTTCCTATGCTCCTAAGCTCCATCTTGTGGCCATAATGTCGTATTTTCCCGATAATACAATCGCCTTGAAAAGAAAATATACTAACAGCATTAATTTTGGCCTCCATTCACACAGAATACAATTGCTCAGGATGAATGCTCTGCATTTTTTTTATTTTTTATAAATACACCCCTGACCACATTTTCACACAACCTTTAAATGATTGCATTTCTCATCCGAAAGACCATTGTAAAGCAATTTAATGATGAAAAAAAGCAATTTGGGGTTTAACCAGTAATGTTTTGCATGCTACTTCCTGGTCCATGTAACTGTTGGCGCGTCAGGGGTGTGCCCTTTGCCTGTATACTTTGTGTCCCTCTTTCTCATCTTATACATTGGGGGGGGGCTGGTTTAATCTACTTGATGCAACATTGTCCCGTGACATCTTTCTGCTTTTTGGCCCATTGTCCTGTGGCGTCTTCCTGCTTTGTGGCCCATTGTCCTGTGGCGTCTTCCTGCTTTTTGGCCCATTGTCACACGATGTCTGCTTTTGGCCCATTGTCACATGATGTCTGCTTTTGGCCCATTTCACATGATGTCTGCTTTTGGCCCATTCTCCCCTGACATCGTTCTGCTTTTTGGCCCATTGCCCTGTGACGTCTACCTGCTTTGTGGCCCATTGCTCTGTGGCATCTTCCTGCTTTTTGGCCCATTGTCACATGATGTCTGCTTTTGGTCCATTGTCACATGATGTCTGCTTTTGGCCCATTGTCACATGATGTCTACTTTTGGCCCATTGTCACATGATGTCTGCTTTTGGCCCATTGTCCTCTGACATCTTTCTGGTTTTTGGCCCGTTGTCATATAACGTATTATTTTGGTTTCATCTACTTGATACAACATACAAATAAAACCGTGTATACAGTATACCAGACAGCAGGTTTTTTTTTGTTTTTTTATTATTGGCTTAAGAGACCCATCTTTGGTTTGTCACCAGTAGTAAATATGTATTTACCTCCGGGAAGCACAGAGAATGTTTTCCGGCACTCGAGGTCTGTGTATCCCAATCTTTACAAGGTGTTAAATGTCTCCACTTCCTACGACCCCGGTTACCTTTATTTTACGGAGTATTTTATCAATCTGCGCAGGCCACGGCTGGCTGAATTTTTCACCTGACTACCCTTTGAATCTTGTATGAACATTTTATTATCTTCTGGAAACTTGATCGTTCTCTGCAGATCCCTCACGCCGGCCCGCGGCGGATGGGAGAATTAACTTTATAAAGTTTATTACCTCCCAAATTCGACTGTTTATAAAGCATTATCTCTCCGGCAGGATTAATGCGGAAACATGTTTCACGTTGCAAGGCGAGGATGGTAACTTCCACGCCGCCCGATTATCTCCGCAGATGTGAATGAGCGGCGTCCTGTTCCATCCAGGCGCGTGGCTATTAAGCGATCTCCGATGACAGAGGAAACATGAAATATGGCAGCGCTGCGGTCCTGATGGTGGTCCCGTTGGCTGGAACGGCTATTTGTGCGGCTAATGTCTGTTTTGTTAGTGCGTTAACCTTCGCCGTCAGAGCCCCAGGCCATATAATGACCGCATATTAGTTCCGCATGGTAGCAGCACGCTGCACTGGATTATCGCTCCTATGACTTTCAGAGCGGAGGTAATGAAAAGATGCAAAAGCGCAATGCATCATGTAAATCTCTGGTGTTATATGGTCGGGATGTTGCGTGAGCGGCTGCTCGTACTTCAGAACTTAATGTATATTTATATTAACATTCCAGAAGGCCGTAAAGGAGAACTGCAGGCAAAACTTTCCTTGGACTCATGGGGCGGGGGGGGTTGTAGGTTACATAGTTACATAGTATTTGAGGTTGAATAAAGACACAGGTCCATCAAGTTCAATCTATTGTGTGTATGCATGTGATTCTGCATGTGTATGCGTGTGTATGAGTCTTTGTGTGATCTTGTTTTGTTTAATGGTACCCGTGTATGTTACGGCCTCTGAGGAAATTGTTCAAATGCTTCTTGAATGCACTCTTAGCTGATACCACTGCTTGCGGCAGCGAGTTCCAGACCCTAACCGCTCTAACTGAGAAGAATCCCCTCCGCCCCTTGTGGTTAAATCTTTTCTCCACCAGTTTTAGGTGGTGGCCTCTAGTCCTTGTTATGGAGTTGATAGTAAAAAGTTTATTGCTGATGCTGCTATCACCATTGAACATCTTGTACATCAAAATCATGTCCCCTCTTAGTCTCCTCACTTCCAGCATGAACATGTTTACATTTAGTAACCTTGTCTCATAGCTTTGGTCCTCCAGCCCCTTAATTAGTTTGGTTGCCCTTCTCTGGACTGTTTCCAGCTCAAGGACATCCTTTCTGTGTATTGGTGACCAAAACTGAGCCGTATACTCCAGATGAGGCCGAACCAGCGATCTATAAAGTGGCAAAATGATAGATTTGTCTCTACAGTACATAGGTTAGATCAGGGGTGGGCAACCTTGGCCCTCCAGCTGTTCTGCATCTACAAGTCCCATGAGGCATTGCAAGACTCCCATTTTAGATATCCATAAATATGAAATCAAGGCAACTGAATTTGCTGTATTTTTCATAAAGGCGTTTTGCTGGTCATCCGAACATTCAGAATTGAGAAAGCTGGTCGGATATCCAGTGAAATGTCTTCAAGAAAAATACAGCAAGTCCAGTCGCCTTGATTTATTTTGCTTACAGATATAACGTGACCTGGATGAATGAAAACATCTAAAGATCCGTTCTGGACAGTTGTTACAAAGTATTCATGTTGAAAGATGTTCCTGTTATGGTGACAACTAAAAATGTTGGACTTCCTAGCACTTTTTGTTCTGACTACAATGGTCGCCAGGACAGAGAGAGTGAATCTCCCCAGCAGGGACCTGGACAGCAATAAAAGCCCATCAGATGTTCTAACCCTTGTGTTCATTATCCAAAATAAAACACCCTGTCCTAGGGTGACAACGACATAATTGCCAACTGTGCTGGATTTGCCTGTACATGACATCTGCTTTTGGCCCATTGTCCCATGACATCTTCCTGCTTTTTGGCCCATTGTCCCATGATGTCTGCTTTTTGGTCCATTGCCCCGTGACGTCTTCCTGCTTTGTTGCCCATTGTCACACGATGTCTGCATGATGTGCCTGTGTGTTTGTGGAGACACATAGGTCACTAGCACCCCAAAGAGTGGCTCTATAGGACCCTGCATGGGAAAGGAGTCACCCTAGAACAGGATATCAGGGCCAGTGCTCAGGGGAAACCAGCTGATTCTGCAGGAAGTTAAAACTTTTAAAAATCAAGGGTTATCAAGGAGTGTCTTGCCTTGCTGTGTCTGTGTTTTTGTGGAGACACATAGGTCACTAGCACATAGAAGGGTGGCTCTATAGGACCCTGCAAGGGAAAGGAGCCACCCTAATACAGGATATCAGGGCCAGTGCTCAGGGGAACCAGCTGATTTTGCAGGAAGTTAAAACTTTTAAACATCAAGGAGCCACATCCATTGTAAGTGATTTCATCAGCATTTCAAATAGCTAGAAACCTTTGACTTTATTATACCTTTGCATACAAACTTTGTTATATTAATGTCGATTCATGATGATTGCAGCGCGGATTGCGGCGCGGCTTTCACTGCGGCTGATGTAAACGTTGACGTTCGCCGAGCAGCGCGGGAAAAAGAACCCATTTAAAGGGGAAGATGACATAACCAGTTATGAGAACTATGCGCCAGCAATGGTTAAACGGCTATTTTCTTGCAAGAAAGTAACAATTTCCACCTACGTGAAATTCATAACTGAGAATTGAAGGGTTTTTTTTATGAGACAATTACCATTTGATAAAATAATGAACACGGTTAAAATAATTCCTTCCGCTCGGTGAAGTGACCCCTATGGATTTGTATATTATTAATGAATTAGGTGAGATTAGGCATATAATTGGATATTATGTGTTTCTTTTCTTGTTGTGAATTTACAGCAGCAGCGATGATATTTGATATTGTAGCCGCAATCATACTACAAGTTAGTATAATAAAATATACTGAAACATTAACATATACTGTATACTTCCCCCTACAAATCCACTGGTGACGTCACTGGTTGCCCAGGAGCTGGGGGGGGGGACGCCGGCCAGTGTGTCCCAGGTTGCTAAGAGCTGAGCGGGGAGAGGTGTACGGCCCTTACACATCTCCCAGCCTGGCTCTTAGCAACCTGGGACACTCTGGTTAGAAAGAGTGCAACAGGAACACCTAGGGTTGCCACCTGTCCAGAATTCACCCGGACAGTTCGGGTTTTGAATGCTGTGTTCTGGTTTCATGGCAGCAGAAACCCGGGCACAAGATGTCAGGCAGACGGAGGCAACCAAAATTAAGATAGCGGCTACTGACACCCTACTGAAAATAGTCTCAACTGTGATATTTACATATACATAAGCCGCCACTCATTCTCCCCCAAAAATGTCCATGCGTTGCTTGAGTGTTCGGGTTTCGCTTGAAGAAAAGGTGGCAACCCTAGGCACACTGCAAACATTGTGCCATGCCGCTCTGCCTGCTGTCCTCCCAAGTGATCCAAAGAGATGCCGCATTAAAGGGGATGCCTTCTGCTGCCACAGATGTAAAGCCTGCCTTTGACTGGATGGCTGTCGCTGGTAACTATATACGTTTGTCAAGACATTTGTGATCCTGATAATGCCATAATGGTTGGAAACCGTTGTGTATTCAGTCCCACCCACCCTCTGTGCGGTCTCATCAATCATATCTATGGCTGCCATCAGGGGGGGTACGGCCGATACACATGTAAGGAGCCTGGGCAACCTGAGGGGGGTATCAGCCATACTGATAGCAGACAAGGTGGAGGAGGCCCGGGCCCGGCAGCGCCGGTCCAGCGGCAGGAGAGGCTGGGTCCCAGCAGCGGCAGGTAAGGAGCTGCATGTGCAGGTAAAGGGAACCCCAACCAGCCAACCTGAGACCCTGCAGAGGCCACCATAGAGAGTCTCACATGGGCTCTGCAGGTTCTCAGGTGGGTCCTGAGTCCAGTGCGTTACTAAGTCCTGAGTTCATTGCATTACTAAGTCCTGAGTTCAGTGTGTTACTAAGTCCTGACTCCAGTGCGTTACTAAGTCCAGAGTCCAGTGCGTTACTAAGTCCAGAGTCCAGTGCGTTACTAAGTCCTGAGTCCAGTGCGTTACTAAGTCCTGAGTCCATTGTATTACTAAGTGCAGAGCCCAGTGCGTTACTAAGTCGAGAGTCCAGTGCGTTACTAAGTCCTGAGTCCATTGCGTTACTAAGTCCTGAATCCATTGCGTAATAAGTCCTGAGTCCATTGCGTTACTAAGTCCAGAGCCCAGTGCGTTACTAAGTCCAGAGCCCAGTGCGTTACTAAGTCCAGAGTCCAGTGCGTTACTAAGTCCTGAGTTCATTGCGTTACTAAGTCCTGAGTCCAGTGCGTTACTAAGTCCTGAGTCCATTGCGTTACTAAGTCCTGAGTCCATTGCGTTACTAAGTCCTGAGTCCAGTGAGTTACAAAGTCCTAAGTTCAGTGCGTTACAAAGTCCTGAGTCCAGCGTGTTACTAAGCCCTAAGCCAGTGCATTAGTAAGTTCAGATTCCAGCGTGTTACCAAGCCCTAAGTCCAGTGCGTTACTAAGTCCAGAGTCCAATCCATATACTGTTCTGTATTGCTGTATAATGTATTGCTGGGATTTGTAGTCCCCCTACAGACGGTGCCATTCTGCATTAGAGTGTAATCTCCTCTGTACAGAAACAAATGTGATTGGCTCAGTGTTCTCTGTACAGCACTGCGGTATATGTCAGAGCTATGTAAATGTATAGTAGTGTGAGACTGTGGGGGGACAACAAGTACCAGCATGCCATTGGCAGTTGGGGGGGGGGGCTAGGCCGCATGATTTCTAATGGTGGCCCTGTCATAGCTACACTTTGCAGCTGCCACGTTGTCCTCTCCAATGCTACCAGGACACAACTAAGCACAGCGGTCGATCTCTTCGGCCGAATCCTCTCCTAAAATAAATGTAATTGCGTTCCATATTTTCTACAACAAAAAATAAAAAAGTTACAATACACAACCAAATATTTACTTGACATTTCACATTATCCTCCTGTGTTCCAAATGATAAGCAAAAAAATCAATCACGGCGCCAACTAGCAAAAACACCGGCCGTAATGGCCATCATTACAGCAGAGGTGACCTATCGCATCGCCTCCGTGTTAGATGTTCTTATTTTCCTGCTAAAACATGGTTACCCAATCCCGGAGCCAGCGTTCATGAGAGGAAATTGGCAGATGAGAGCCGGACCAAACGCTGCGGCGCATCGCTCTGAAATCAAAGTTAAAAGACCGTAATTGTGTGCCGTGTCCACTCTTCCCCGTTGCTCTGTTTCTAATGCAAAGAAGACAAAAAAAAAATGTTTAACAATTGAATGTGACCTTTGACCCGTGTGAATAATTCAGCGCTGTATGTGTACCGCAGAAGCAAGAGAGGACGCATTACGATTGCAGGAAAAAAAAAAAATTATGTTTTAAAATTGATACATTGGGGTCTATCCACGGAGGTGCCGAAGGATCTAACCGTAGCTTCGGCCGATCCTTCGGCTAGCTTCGGCCCCAGGACCCCTTCGGTTCATTAGAACCGAAGGGGTGCTGTACGGGCTATTCACTATAGCCCATACAGCTCCCGAACGTGGCCGAGCGGCTTAGTTTACTATTGGCTATTGCAAATTGAAATAGCCAATAGGAATCTAGCAATGCATTCCTATGGGCAAAAACTTTTTTTTTCTATTCTGACATCGCTCCGTGTCAGAATAAAGAAAAAAAAAGAAAAATCAGTGTTTCTCTCCTGGGTGGCCGGGAGCGGGAGGCTGCCAGAGCGCCCAGGAGAGGTTTTTTTTCTATTCACTCACTGCTGTTCGGCATCTATAAGAATAGACAGAACAGCAGTGAGAAGCCTGCCGGAGGCTGATTCGAACTCCTGATGCATTTCGGGTCAGCCGAACATGCTGAGCATGTTCGGCCGACCCGAAGCCATGCTGAGCAAGCCGATGTACAGCTGATTTCAGCCTACCAGCCTGAAGTGAATAGCCGAACAGCATTTGGCTCACTTCACTTGGGGTCGGTTGTTCACTCGGCTGCCCTCGGCAGCTTAGTGAATAGACCCGATTGTATCAAAAAGTTCCTGAAACCGGCCATTAGAATTTAAACATGTAAGCTGCGGAAACATTTGATTTGGATATTTCGAGATTCAGATCCGAAATTGAATTCGGTTCGGGCTTCGGATTCGTATGAAATCCAAATTTTCGTTAGTTTCGGATGAGTTTACTAATTTTTGTTGCGAATACCACAGAAAACCGTATACAGATATTAATACTAAAGCTGAATCTCCCAGACCCGAATGGCATCCAGGATCTGAATTTGCGTATTGCATTCGGGAGCTCTCGAAAGCCATTCGGGTCTGGGGGCCATATACATATATTACTGAAGCTGAGGCTCCCAGACCCGAATGGCATGTAGGAGCTCCGGGATGCAATTCAGAAATTCAGGTCCAGAATGCTATTCGTTAGACATGTGCACCAGCAAAAAATTTGCTGGTGCACATGTTTCGTTTTGATTCGTATTTTGCATATTTTGTTTTTCGAATTCGGGTCCGCAATTGAATTCATTGCGGGATTCGGATGAAATTCGTTAGCGCTAGTCCGGTCGAAATTTCTTTTATTGGACGAAATTACGTTAGCAGCAAA
Source organism: Nanorana parkeri (assembly GCF_000935625.1). NCBI lineage: Eukaryota > Metazoa > Chordata > Amphibia > Anura > Dicroglossidae > Nanorana > Nanorana parkeri. The sequence goes on along the minus strand of NW_017306354.1, from coordinate 899,251 downwards.
GTGACATTAGAAAAAAAACATGTTTTTTTTTTTTACAGACTGCAGAAGATGAAAAAAAAAAAGTGTGAGGTTCCCCCCCAATTCATAACAGACCCCCACAACCACCAGGTCAGAGTTGTGAGGAACAGGCCCTTGTCCCCATCGGCACGGGGACACCCTCCCAATGCCGAGGGCACGTGGCCTGGTAAGGCGCAGGCAGGGGGGGCGCTCGATCACCCCCCCCTTTCCTGCTCTGCCGGGCCAGTGCTCAGATCAAGTTAGAGGGGACTGTTAGAGGGGACCCCACGTTTTTTCCCCACATTTAGGGGGGCTGGGATTCCCCCTTAAAATTCCTACCAGACCTAAAGGGTCTGGTATGAATTGGGGGGAACCTCACGCTTTTTTTTTTTCATCTTCTGCAGTCTGTAAAAAAAAAAAATTCTAATGTCACTGCTGCTAACGAAATTTCGTCCAATAAACTAAATTTCGACCGGACTACCGCTAACGAATTTCAGAAAATCGGGAATTCGGATTCGTTTGCATTCGTTTTAGCTGTAATTCGTTATTCGGATGCATTAGAATCTCAGAATTTCCGAAAATTCGTCCGAATTTCGATTCGGAACGAAACGAATCGCACATGTCTACGATTCGGGTCTGGGAGCCTCAGCTTTAGTAATAAATGTATATACTGTATATGGCTCCCATGTTGCCGTAACGAAAATTCGTGTTCAGACCCATTCGAATGCATTAAACCGAAAAACACATCTGATTGGCCAGAACAGTCACATGTCCGATTCAGTTTCGTTTTTGAACGCAATTCGGACAGGATCTGAAATTCGGAACCGGAAATTCAGATTCGGATGCATTGGGATTCGGAAATTTGGATGTGTCCGAATTTCTGAAAATTTGTCCAAATTTTTATTCGAAACGAAACGAATCGTACATGTCTATTAGAATTTATAACCACCATTTGCTGCAATCAGGCGGAAGTACCGGTGCTCTTTTACAGGCTGCTATTCCAAACCAAGTGCTATTGCAAAGAAAGGGGAGATCAGATTACACACACTGCAAAAATTACCCTACAACCTCTAAGCTTTCCTTGCAGAATTATTAAAATACTCCTAAAGCCAGTCACTAAAATTAAAGTTGTAATATATTTATGTTAAACACACTGTACTGTATTTATGGAAGAGCAGCATTGCCACCCTAGGACGGGAAGTGTTTGGACTACCTACGATGTCTTCATCACCACAATATAAGGTAGCATTTTGTAGACCGCAAAGGGAAGTGAGAACAATGTAACTGATAGGGGTGCAGCACAAGCAGAGGGCATAGAAAATGTATTTGTGTTTTACAGACATTCATATACCGTGGACAATTCGTGCAGCACTTTACATACCGTACATTCACATCAGTCTGTGAGGGGTGTTGCAGAAAGGGGGGGTCAGGTACACATATTTGATGCAGCCTGCCTCCCCCGATGAGTGCTAGAGTACAGAGCAGTGGCATGACCATTGCTATGCTCTGGCACTAGAGCGAACCCTGACTGACTTGTCCTCTATATCTGGCTCCGGCAGCCATCTTGGAGAAGACAGTGACTATAACTGCCACTTAATTCCTACAAAATGTGGGCCCCCATTAAATATACTGTATATAACCGATCAGCTATAAAATTATGATCACCCATCTAATATTAACCCCTTCATGACTGAGCTAGTTTTTAGTTTCTGTTCCTAAATGACTGACACACTTTTTATATTTTTGCTGTGTGATTCTTCCACAGCAGCAAGTTTTGATTATTATTATTATTTTTAGAATTTTTTAAATAATAATTATAGTATACA
>NW_017306354.1:889222-896864 GCF_000935625.1 Nanorana parkeri | reverse complement strand
TTGAAATGTATCATTTAACATCGGGCCAGGCTCTCCAGCTGTCAAAACGAATAGCAGAGAGGTGAGTCACTGCTACCTCTCTGCTATCTTCAGCTGTCAGATACGGGATCGCTATTTAGCGAACCCGTATCTGAATGTAAAGGCTTCATTCTTTCATTAATGAAAGAAAGAAGCTTTTAAAAAAGCTTAACTATTTAATTAATGAATGTCTCAATAGTGAGGCATTAATTAATGACTGGAACTGCTGAGAATCAGCAGTTACCAGCATTACAGAGGCTAATATAACTCGGCACGTACAGTGTACGTGGCCAGTCATATAGCCACTTTGTGACGGGACGTACACTGTACGTCTCCCGTCACGAAGGGGTTAAGAAGGTCCCCCTTTTGCCGCCCAAACAGCCCTGACACGTCCAGACATGGACTCCACTAGACCTTTGAAGGTGTGCTGTGGTAACTGGCACCAAGCCGTCAGTAGCAGATCCTTTAAGTCCTGTAAGCTGTGAGGTGATCGGCCTCCGTGGATCAGATTTTTTTTTCCAGCACATCCCACAGATACTCGATTGAACTGAGATCTGGAGAATTTGGAGGTCAAGCCATCACCTTGAACTCGTTGTTGTGTTCCTCAATCCATTCTTCAACCATGTTTGCAGTGTGGCAGGGCGCATTATCCTGCTGGAAGATACCACTGCCATCAGGGAATACCGTTTCCATGAAGGGGTGTACTTGGTCAGCAGCAATGTTTAGGTCGGTGGTACATGTCAAAGTGACATCCACATGAATGGCAGGACCCGAGGTTTCCCAGCAGAATATTGCCCAAAGCATCACACTGCCTTCGCCGACTTGGCCACCTGCCACGATGTTATGGCTGATTGGTGCATATCACACACTTTACCACAAGGCGTCTTTTTGCATATAATGGATTACAGATGGTAGCTGCAGCATGTGAGGTTAGTCAATGGAGACTTTACCCCTTGGTGAGGACCACTCAGAATGGACACTAGCATAGGATCAAAGACTTAACTTGCTAGAGTTGATGAAAGCTGCTCATGTGACTGTAGTATTAAGTGAGGAGAACAAGATGTAGTGCAAAGAGTACGCACATGGGTGCTTCCCCTTCGGGGGCAAACAAGTAGGTCTCAGGCCTGCAGTCAGAAGACAGTGGGTATAGAGACCCTATTTGAGAGTTTACTATGGAGCCATAACATAAGCACTTCAGCACTCCTTCTTGAGACCCAAAAGTAAATTGAGTTATGTATAATATTGAAAATTCATGTTAATATAACATATTTTCCATATTTTTGAACTGTGACCTTGAAGGATCTTAATAGTGATTTACTGTGCAACAGCAGGTGTAACGGATAATGCTGTTGGACTGGTCATGTAAACTCTTGGAGGAGTTTGCATGACCAGTCCCGGAGAGTAAGTACAGAGACTGGCTCAGTTAGGAAACAAGGGGGTGGCCAAAAGAAGGAGACTTGGCCAACCTAGCTTGGCTGATGAGCCCCTGTCACGATCTGGATCAGGCTCTGAGTCCAGTAGCTGAAACAGCAGGCAAAGTCGTGGTTAAACAGGGTGAGTTTGGTACACAAGCAGACTTTATTAGTATAGGAGCAGGCAGAAGCGTAGTCAGAGATCAAGCCGAGGACAGTAGCCAAAGGTATCAGGTATGAAGCAGAAGACGATGAGAGTAGTCGGTGAATCAGCAGCCAAAGGTCGGTACACAGGTAGCAGTATGAGCAGATTGTATCACAGAGGGAGCAGGAAGCAAGATATTGACAGGAGCACAATAATCTGGCAAACAGGAAGTGCAGAGGCGTGGCTTAAATAGGTAGCTCAAGGGAGGAGCAAGGAGTTCAGAGTTCCGCAGAAACTAGGTTTAACTGAGGATTACACAGGAGATCAGGCAAGGAGCTATCCAAGGTTCTAAGGTGGATGAGCAGGTAGAACCACTGCCAGCTACAGCAGAGGCCCTGGGTTCAGATCAAGTTCATGACAACCCCTTATCTGGACTGTAGTCCACAACTCACATGTAATTTAAGCCAGGTGTTTGACACAACCCCCCAACAGATCTGACCTGAAGCCCCAGCATCTTGGGATCGTACAACTATGTTGTGACAAGTAAGTATGAGTCTCCTGACATGGCCCATTAGCTGAAGAGTGTGGACCTGGAATGACGGACCGGGAAACCTGGCCTTCTGTCACTGGAAATCAACAGAAGGCCCTGGCTTCGCAACCCTCCAATAGGAACCCCTACAGGTCCCTGCCCCAAAGGAGCTCACAATCTAAGGTCCATATCTCACGCACGCATATTTTATGGGCCAATTTAGATGTAAACTAATTATTCCAACCAGCATGTCTTCAGAGTGTTGGAGGAAACCCACCCAAGCTCATAAAAACTCCAAGTACTAACCAATAAGACACTCTGCTGCCCAAGTTATAAGCTCACCAGAGGTGGCAGAATCAACAGGTATTTTGTGCCCTTGTTGAAGAGATAAAATAAAACACTGTCAATGGTATATTTAACAGGCCAGTTCAGAAGTTCATTGTGAGGATTTACATTCACTTTATACCATTTGTATTTTCCTTTAATCAAGCCTACAAAATTATGAAAGATGACGTTGCTCATCCCCTCCGCGTTACTTTTTCTGTCCCGTTTTCTCCCATGTTTTGCGCAACACTCATCCTTATCTTTTGTTCCAAGTCCCCCCACCCCCCCCCTTTTTTTTTTTTTTTTTGAATTCCATTAGCGAAAGTAGATAATAACTTGTGAAATCAAGTGGAACTTCATTTCTGCAACCGCATACGCGCTCTGGAACCCATTAAGCTTGATAGTGAGGAATGAAAGAAATCATAATTATCGGGCCACTAAAATACATGAAACATAAAATTTGTCAGGGAAGGTAATTGAAATTATTGGAGCAGTTGGGCCCGGTGCAGAGCGGGTGCCTGGCTGATAATGAAAAGGTTACGGGGGATGTTTAGCAATGCTGATGAACGGCAAGGTGACTCCGAGTCACCAGAGCCAGCAACTTTATCCTTTGGATATATCCATTTGTTATTGTAGCTACTGGAAGTCTTCAGCTATTGAAAAGGCACAACAAGCCCTAAGCAAGATGAATTGTGAGGGTGTAGTGGGGCAAGTCAATAGCACTCTTAAGGTAGATGTAATCCCAATCACTAAAATCCAGAATAAGCTTTAATTTCAATTTTTTTTAAACAAAATTTCATTAAAATAATGTCGTCCCTAAAGGCTGAAGCTATGACTGGTACCAAAGGGAGCTTTATGCACCCTTGTGGTGACCTTCTAACTTATTCCTTATCCCTTATTTATATACTGAAATTAGAACTGGATTGGGGGTTCTGTACCCACTTACTTTGAAAGAGAGTTGTTTCCAGGGCTGTTTCCTGATTAGCTTGCACATTCTCTGCTTTCCTGTTTTCTTGGTTTTACCCAATGTTAATTTACACCTTGTCGGCACTTTGACTTGTACACATACCCGCGATCCTAAGCTTTCCTATTCCATTGTGTTTCCCCTACCTGCTTTTCTCCGGCCCCTGGTATTCATTGCTCATATCTAAACACACTAGGTGGTCCACCAATCATGTGTCTACACAGAGTCTGATGATGCAACACACAGATATGTTGATAATGTCCAGTTAGGGTCACTGCTTCATACATGGATGTGGTAGGGCCATTTCACTGCTATATACCTGGATGTTGTAAGACCATGCTGCTGTTTTATACATGGTTGTGGTAGAGCCATACTGCTGCTTTGTACATGGATGTGATAAGACCATACATCTGCTTCATACATGGATGTGTTAAAACCATAGCTTTGCTTCGTACATGGATGTTGTAAGACTATGTCTCTGCTTCATACATGGATGTGGTAAGACCATGCCCCTGCTTTATACATGGATGTGGTAAAGCCATAGCTCTGCTTCATACATGGATGTGATTAAACCATATCACTGCCATACATGGATGTGATAAGGCCATACCTCTGCTTTACATGGATGTTGGAAGGCCATACGTCTGCTTTTAATATGCATGTGGTAAGACCATACCACTGTTTTATACATGGATGTGATAAGGCCACATCACTGCTTCATACATGGATGTGATTAAACCATACCACTGCCATACATGGATGTGGTAAGGCCATACCTCTGCTTTACATGGATTTTGGAAGGCCATACTTCTGCTTTAAACATGGATGTGGTAAGACCATACCACTGTTTTATACATGAATGTGATAAGGCCATACAGCTGCTTCATACATCGATGTAGTAAGGCAATACCTCTGCTTCATTCATGGATGTAGTAAGGCCATACAGCTGCTTTATGCATGGCTGTTGGAAGGCCAAACCACTGCGTTATGCGTGTATGTAGTAAGGCCATTCCATACCATATGCTTTAGACATGGACCCCTAAGTATCTGATTGGTTTCAATGGCCAACAAGAAGTATATATAGTACATTTTGCACACAACAGGCATCATTATTCCATACAATGTCCCCTTCGTTCTGATCTATTGCGATTTCATCTCTGTATTATAGCAATTATTGATCCTACTTTTCTTAACTACTGTAAATAACTGTCAGATCATCACGCGGGGAAATGAAACCTTTCAGTGCTATCTCCTAGTTACGGCGTGTAATATGACTGCTCTGAAGTTACGCTAGCACACAGCTGACGGGACCCACAGACGGTTCTTGAATGTCATCCACGAGCACAGCTGATGTGACAGATCAGAGGGTTAATGAGAAACGGCGCCCGGGCGGCGAGGACACTGCCAGGCCGCAGTGTAAAGACAATGGGAGAAATGTCAAGTAGTGCCCTGCGGTGGCCCCGATCTCCTCCTGGAGGAGCTGACGTCGCCCTGTCTGTAGAATTATGACTAGAAGTAAACAGTCTAGAGAGTTATTGAAACAGCCAGTAATGGGAGGAGGTGAGATTGAGAAGGGATTTAGTGAGTCGGTAATCAAACCTTCTCAACTCCAATGACAACCTTCTTGAAGCTGTCCACCTCGGCTTCGAGGGAAGTGACAATTTTTACCAACATACAGCCCTGAATTTAATGTACACAATCCATAAAATGCAACACTGAGATCCTGGGAGATAAGACAAGAGGCTGGGATGCAACAAAGGAAGGAAGTGGATGGAAGTGGAACAGGGTAGCAAAAGACAATTAACTTTGGCAAAATTATCCATCTAGACACATTTATTTTTCATTTGGAAGGGCCAAAGCTTCAACAAATAACAAAATGCAATGTCCACTGTATGCATGTGATTAAACCCAGCGGAACTTCGGTTTAAATCAGTTATTCAGTAGAAAAGCCTGTCCCCTGTCAGCATGCTGTAGAAAAGAATTGTAGAAGCAGTGGACTCGCTACAGAGCTCTGACGATCACCCTACTGCATAAAAGCTTTCAGCAAAACCCATGCTCCTTTCTGATTAGAGAGCTCTAGCTGTTGTGTGTGTGAGTGCGTGCATGTGTCGCATGCAGGCCCGGATTCCCCACAAAGCCCCCGAGGCCGGGCCTCGGGGCGGCAGAGCGCAGAGGGGCGGCAGCGGTGTCCTTGTGGGGAAGTTGCCCTCACTAGATTCAGTCCTGCTTTGTACGAGCAGGACTAAATGTAGAGGGAGGCAGCCAATTTTTCGTTTACATGTGAACTCGGTGATGTCGCCGAGTTCACATGTAAACAGTGTGCAGCCTCCTCCCCCTTCCCCCTGCACTTACCTCTCTCCTCTGGTTCCATCCTCCAAGCTCCGCCACCGAGTCCGTCTCCTCACTGCAGTGAGCAGAGCGGCAGGGTTAAAAGTAACCCTGCCGCTCCGTGTACACAGTGAGAGGGGAGAGCTGTGCTGTGCTGTGCTGTGCTCTTCCTCTCTCACCTGTCACAGGAGTTCCATCACAGTGCTGTGCTAGAACTCCTGTATTGGAGGTGACAGGGTCAATAAAGAGAACCTGTCACCTCCAATTGCTATCCCACAGGGGATTGTTTTCTCCTGTGTGATAGCAATAAAGCTAGGTGAAAAAAAAATGTAAATTGATTTTTAAAAAAAATAATAAATAAAAATAAAAAAAAATTATATGAAGTATTTAAAGAAATAATTAAATTAAATTAAAAGTGATAAAAAAGTAAAAAAATAAAAAAACAGTCAAAAAAATTGACACTAACCCCGCCGCCCTGCCATCTGGTTGCCATTTACCATTGTTGGTTTGTTGGGGGCGCATCGCAAAACCTGGCCTTGGGGTGGCAGGGAGAGTAAATCAGGCCCTGGTCGTATGTGCTCTTACTGTATGTACCATGCCTGGTTTGTATGTTTGTGATCTGGCCATATGTGCTCTGCATGGGCTCTATGCATGCTCTGGCTGTACATGTTTGCGTGTGATCTATGTATGTACTGTTTGGATTCTGGCTCTGTGAGCTCTGACTGTGTTCTGTGGGTGCTTTGACATGGATGCTCTGTATATACATTTCTGTGTTCCAGTGATCTGACTTTGTGCATGCTCTTACTGTGCAAGTGTGTACTTTATCCGCCTGCTTGTGTTCTTTTTAAGTTTTGGTTACAGTGGGACTGGGGACATACCGTATTTTGCATTGCTGTCTATGTCCACATTGGAGAGATTCCCCCACCACTTCCTGTCACTCTATCTATGGGACAAAAAGTGAGAGCGGCTCTCCCCATTGCGGATGCAGATGGTGGTAAAAACCTTAAAGGGGTTCTACCATTCCTCACTCCTCTATAATAATGGTTTTGTTGTTTCCATTTCCCTGTTGGGGAGGTTTACCCTCACTTCCTCCCTCAGTGACCACAGGTGACAACCACCATGGTCACAGGCAGCAATACAAACGTGAGGTTTAGCTCTTTAACAACTCTAAAAGATCTAAAAGAAAAGGTCCTTAAAGGTAGACCTCCCTTACTGCCAGGGGTGTCCCTAGCATTATCGGCGGCGGGGTTGGGTCCTGGTGGTCACGTTTGAGGATGAGGGTTTGATGGGGTGCTGGCAGTGCATGCTAACGACACTCTGGCAGGTGTCCTGGTGGGGCACCTCCCGGCCCTGGCCGGCGTCCCACCCAGCTCACTGACATCACTGGTTGCCAAGAGCTGGGCGAGATGCTGTCCACAGCATCCCACTCAGCTCCTGGCAACCATTGATGTCACTGGTTTCCGGGAGCTGAGCAGGACAATGGCCAGGGAATACCAGGTTGCTAAGAAGGGGGGAGGGGGGGTGTATGGCCCTTACACATCTGTCCGCCTGGCTCTTAACAACCTGGGACACTCTGGCCAGACACTGGGGCCCCCCATGTGACCCAAATTATAGGGGCAGCCCTGTTTACTGCTGTCTCCTCCACTGCAGTGTCCTATATGGGCTCTGAGGCCCAGTACAATGACTTCTGGTGATGGGGCAGGGTGTCTGCACCCTACTGGTCTGATACAGGCCTGCTCTGAAATACAAGACCACTTGCCCCAGGAAGGTGGATTCTGGAGTCTGGAGGAATATTCTTATTTGCTATTTATAGTGCAGAGTGCCTCGAAGACCTTTGATCTGTGTTTTGCTTGAATTACGTTTTTAAACTGTAACTGGGATTGTTATGGTTGCAATTTTCAAATATAAACCTTTTTTTGGAA
>NW_017306354.1:883732-888830 GCF_000935625.1 Nanorana parkeri | reverse complement strand
CCCCCCCCCCCCCCCTTTTTCCAGCAAAGGGCTGCATCTGCTTGCTGCTCTGTGTGTATTTCTGCATTCATGGTGCATCCTGCGTTACCCCAAGCAAATGTACAGGAGGAATAGGAGCCGCAGGCATCCCCTCTAAGCAGCCCCTATCGATCGATAGGCAGGGTGCTTAGAATTCTCTGTATCAATGCACAAAGATGAAAGTACAGCCTTCAATAATACATCATCCATATTTCCACGACAACCACAGACAAGAGGACTCTCTGATGGAAAAGTAGATTTCTCGCTGGAGATAGGAAGAGAGAAATGGAAAAAGAGAGAGATGTAGAGAGAGAAAACAGGAATGGAAGAGAGACGGAGAGCGAGAGAGTGATGAGAAAGAGAGATGAGATAGAGAGAGGGGGAGATTAGAAAGAGAGATAGAGATGGATGGAGAGAACGAGGGAGAGAAAGAGCGAGAAAGAGAGAGAGAGAGAGAGAGATGGAGAGATGAGGGAGAGAAACAGATAGAAATGGAGAGAAAGAGAGGGCGAGAAAGAAAAAGGGAGAGAGAGCAAGAGAGATAGAGTGGAAAAGAGAGGGGGAGAGAGATAAATGGGGGGAGAGAGAGAAATGTAGATTCTAGAGCAAAAGAGTGATAAGAAAGAGACGGAGATAAAGAGAGATAGAGATGATGGAGACAACAAGGAAGAGAACGAGAGAGGGTGAGAGAGAAAAATAGAGAGAGAAAGAGAGATGGAGAGAGAGAAACAGATATAAATGGAGAGAAAGAGAGGGCAAGACAGAGAGAGGGAGAGAGAGAGAGCAAGAGAGATCGAGTGGGAAAGAGAGGGAGAGAGAAATGGGGAGGGGGAGAGAGAGAGAGAGAGAGAGAGAGAGAGAGAGGGAGAGGGAGAGAGAGAGATGAGAAATGGAGAGGGAGAGAGAGAGATGGAGAGAGAACAATGGATAGAGAGAGATGGAGAGAGAGAGAACAATGGATAGAGAGACATGGAGAGAGAGAGAACAATGGATAGAGAGAGATGGAGAGAGAGAGAACAATGGATAGAGAGAGATGGAGAGAGAGAGAACAATGGATAGAGAGAGATGGAGAGAGAGAGAACAATGGATAGAGAGAGATGGAGAGAGAGAGAACAATGGATAGAGAGAGATGGAGAGAGAGAACAATGGATAGAGAGAGATGGAGAGAGAGGGAGGGGGAGAGATTGAAAGAGAGTCCCTATATCTTAGATTAAACAATTAAAGAAAGAGTACACACGTTTGGCAGGCATGTTCAGTTCAGACCATCTTAAGCACATGTGAAGGATGTCATGTCTACAGACATTTTGTTTCCCTTGTGTTATTTTTGATCACTCCAGACCCATCACCCATTTACACATGTGATACAAATAACCAGTCTTGAGATCAAGGTAGGGGTGCTGGACAACAATGCCAGGTCAACGACCTTACTTTTCTTCACATCTATAAAGCTTGGTCAGTAACCTGCCTCATACCTGCTGATTGGACAGTGAAGCAGCATCGCCTCACTGATAAGGCCAGCACTCTGCTTACCCCACTCCCACCTTCTTGTTTCCACTCTGAGCCTTGCTGTACAAGGGATTACAGGAAGCCAATATTAGGACAGAATTGGGTAATTCTTCTAGCTGCTTTGAAAATGCATTTCATAATAATGCATCACGGAATGAAAGGAAAACAGTGTGTCTCAACTTATTCTGCACATTACTATATCACACTGAAAAGTAGGCATGGTTTAAAGAGTGCTCAGAATAGAAGTGCCCCATTACACTGGTGGTTGCTGGTGAATTATCCGCATATGTTGTGGTAAGTGTAGAATTGTAGTCAGCATAAAAGTGCAGTTTGCACTGGTGGTCGGTGATAAAGTGCCCCTTACATTGCTGGTCATTGGTGAAGTGCCCCCTTGTGTTGGTGGGCATTTGAGAAGTTAATTGTACTTTATATCCTGCTTCATTGAAGAGCATAGGGCCCAAGTGAAAGACTTCCGCTGTTGATGGCTCACAGTCTTTGATTTGACTTGCAGCCAGGTCAGGTTAACATCAACAGCCTTGATCTCATCATGTAGGCTTCGCCTCCAGGAGCCTCTGGGTCAAGCCTGCCTCCAAGTCATTCGAGAAGTGCCCCTTACATTGATGGACAGAGTAGAAGTGCTCCTTACGTTAATGGTCAGTGGAAAGGTTTACCTGAATTTGCTAGTTAAGATTGGTGAAGTGTTCACTTATGTTGTTGGTCATTGGTAGAGACTTCCCCTACATTGGTGGTCAGTGTTAAAGCTCCCTTTACATTGGTGGTCAGTGGAATAGCACCTCTTACATTGATGATCAATGGAATAGCCCCCTAACATTGGTAGTCAGTGGAGAAGTTTGTCTTATATTGGTGGTCAGTGAAGCAGTGCCCCCCTTATATTGCCTAGTATGAAGAGAAGTGCATCTCATATTGGTGGTCAGAAGAGAAGTGTGGTCAGTAGAAGGAAATCACTTACATTTACATTGGTGGTCGGAGGAGAAGTGCTCCTTACATTGATCGTTAGTGGAGAAGTGCTCCTTACATTGATGGTCACTGGTGAAGTGTCCCCTTATTTAAGTTTTAAAGTGCCCCTTACCTTGGTTCTCAATATTAAAGTGCCCACTTGCTCTATGTTTGTGGTCAATTTTAGATCACCCCTTTACATTGGCGGTTAATATTGAAGTGCTCCCTTATGTTAGTGGTCAGTATTGAAGTGCCCCGTGCGTTGGAGGTCAATATTAAAGTGTCCCCTTATGCTGGTGGTTAATATTGAAGTTCCCCCTTATAATGGTGATCAGTTTTGTAGTACCCACTTAGGTTGGTGATCAGTACTGAAGTGCATCCCTAGGTTGGAGGTCAGTGATGAACGGATATATGGTTTCAGTGGCCACCTCCTTGGTAGAGGTGAGGTTTTGTCCTTCCCATTCTGTTGGTTCAAGCTCTGCCGAGTCTGTTGAAGCCGAAACCATACAGACACCTTCTGGAGGGAGATCACTCCACCCAATACTGCTTCCAAGCCAGATGTGTGTTGCTAGACTTGAGGGAACTGAGAAGAGGTCTAGCAACACCCATGGAGCTCTCCTTTTTCAAAATGCTAGTTCTCTGGCCTTTTATATTGATTCAAAGGCCTTAATACCTTTTGAGTCACTGGCCTAGAACAAGTATGCAAATCAGAAGTCCTGACTCCATTGGCTGCATGTGTGTTCCAGGTCAGTGGCAACCATGCAACTATAATTGACAAAAAGACATCAGCAGCGGCTGCCTAAGCACTTGTTTCAGTGCAGGTTTCCTTTAAGATTTCCCATAAACATCCCCCCAAAAAAACAAATCCTAAACTTTTAAAAAGCTATGGATTACCTTTAATCTCCCGAAAGACTTAACATTAATCAGATGATTCTGATTTTTTTTTTTTTGTGTGTAGTGTAGCATTCATTGACCTTCAGGTTCCCCGCTGTGGTAACACTCCAAATATTCAATGTCGTCTGGCTTTCCTGCTGGGAGTACCTCCCATGTATTGACTGCCTTCTTTCTTGGGAGGATCACCGTTTGTTCTTCTCACGCATGTTGTCAGGGATTGTTGCGTCCGCGGCTCGCCTCTGCAGGCAGCTGTGTGCTCTATGATAATGGGACATGAAACACAGGCGGCTCGCAGTGAAGAGCTTTGGGGGGATTTGGAGCTGAGGTTGAACAATCTTCCAGTCCAGACGTTTTCGCCTTCTCAAAGCCGGGAGGATTTATACCGCTATTACTTGTTTTGAGTATGTGTTTTTTTTCTCCTCTATTTACTTAATGTCTCCTCGTCTGCTGTTTGCTTCTCTCAGTAAGCTGCATTTTTTCTGCATTTCCCTTTGCGCAAATTCATAACGCCCCATTGACGTTGCAGCTTCAGTTGATGAAAGTTGGAGACATTTCTTCCACACATTAAAAGACTTTTAGATTTGGGATTAAAGAAACGCTAGAGACGAAAAACTCAACGATGAACTCCAGGCAAACAGCTAAAAACACAGTTTCAATACAGATGCATCAAAACCCAACTCCGGGGTAATTAAAAGTTTTCCCTTGCAGCCGGGCTACCCCCACACTGCAAGGGTTAACTGCTCATTAATGCTTAACCCCGCACTGCAAGGGTTAACTGCTCATTAATGCTTAGGGGACAGGAAAAAGCTGCTTTACTTAACTGATCCTCATTCGCCAAAGCTGTCTAAGGACCACTGATGTTATTAAGTACCATGCAGGTTCCAAAGACCTGCATTGTATGTGAGGAAACTGATGGACAGCTACATACTACAGCTGGTGCGGAGGGGGAGAAGAGGAGAGCGCCAACTGAGTTAAAAGTAAATTAGCTCTTCCCTGTCCCCTAGGCATAAATGAGCAGTTAGCATTTGCAGTGCACTGCAAGGGAAAACATTTAAGTTCCCTAGAGTTGGGCTTTAACTGTTTTACCTGCCAAAGGGTTTGTAATTGTGTTCAGTGTTGTGATCAAGACATTCTTGACAGTCAGGTCGGTGACCTCATTTTCTAGTAGATAACCAATAGAGCTTGGTCACTGACCTGACCCCAACCTGTGATTGGAGAAGCACACAGATGAGGTCTTCACCTTTCTTTCTCCTCCTGTGATTAGGTTCCCATTGTTGAATACAGGTAAGGGTTAAAATTAGGGATGAGCTTCCGGTTCGGGTTGACCATGATTTTAACCCAAACCCAAGCTGTTTGCAGTTCACCGAAACTTTGTTTGTGTCCTAGCAACCAATGATGTTGTGCGACCGACACAGAATCATTGATTGACTGGGCGCTGAGCAGCACAGCCACCTTGGTTGCTAAGACACTGGTAAACTCACAGTGTCATTGGTTGTTATGGAGCACCCATCTGGGTCCTAGCAACCAATGACTGTGTACGTCCCAGCTGCTAGCATTTTAGCAACCAAAGGCACTGTGTGGCCCCCTGGGTTAGGATCACGTTCACTAAACCTGGATTTCTGGCTAGGGTTAGCAAACGCCCAAGCAAACTGAATGTAGTCCAGTTTGCTCACTAGTAGTTAAAACACCTTCAAGGTTTATGTTGTCTGTGTTCCTCCTGGGG
>NW_017306354.1:863452-883202 GCF_000935625.1 Nanorana parkeri | reverse complement strand
TTCTTACCGAGGTTAGAAGACTTCCACAAAATGTCCAAAAAGCAAAAAAAAAAAAGGCTGTGGCCAAAGTTAGACTATAACAAGTCCTGTTTGCAGGCCAGAAAAATGTTTCCTAAAAAAAAGGGCGCCTTCAAAAGAAGACTGTTCATATTTACCATTCTCAATGAGGTGTAAAAATACAAAAGAAGGCCGAGCCAAATGATGGAAGAGTCCATGTAGCTTTAATAATTTGTACTATGATCACATGGGTCAACCAGCACCTTTCAGGAGCCTCTCCCCCTTTATTGAGGCTTAAATTCGTTATGAGGTCTGGAGCTCATTCGTGTTTTTACACTTGGAGTCACATTCTGGTTACCAACCAAGGGGAACCTTGCTTTACATGAGCGGCCCTACCAGAGCCGGTAAGCGTGTTGATTCATTATATTTTCTCTATATCATTGAACTGATTGGTTTTGAAGTCCCAGTACCTCTTTGATGTGTCATTTGGGGCTAACATACTTGGCGTTTTGTCAGTCAATAGTTTGAACTGTTACATTTCTTAAGACCTATGGCCTCCACACATAGGAGTGGTGGATGCCTGTACCCCCACCATGCGCTTTGGTTCCATCCACCAGCCCCTGTGTCACTACAAGAGCCAGTATTGACATAGGGGTCAGTGGGATAAACCAGGCATCCAACAAGTGTTTGAGACACTGAAGAGTCTTGTGCAACTGTAGATCTACAGCAAAGCGATGATCCGAGTCCATCATGGAGGTAAGTGTGGTTGGCCTACTTTTGCAGGGGTCCTCTTTGATAAAAACGTTTTCTCCTTGACAGAGTCTAAGTTTTAAAACCATAAAAAGTCTGACAGGTTGGCTTTAAATCCAAGGTTATTTTTCCATGGTCTGTAAATATATTGTTGCATTCATTGCACATCTTAGGAAGTGCTGAGTCACCGTGTTCCACAATCCACCTAATTATCCCTTTTAAACTTTAAGAAGAGCACCATCCAGCAAGCAAAGGGTTATATAATCCGCAAGTCTGCCATTGTCACTGCGCTCCCTCCATCCCCTCAATGTTATCTCTTGCGGCCTTGTGTCGCTCTTTTCTTCCGTCACATCATCTCACGCCGCTCTTTCAAGAGGAAGAATGTTTGGCTCGGCACAATTTGCTAAGTGGCTGCACATTTCCTGCAGATTTTTTTTTTCTTCTTCTGACTTACTTTGCATATGAGAACATGTTTCTAGGAGGGCCTGATAAGAGGATTCGCCAAAGTCAAAGTTCCACTCCGCAGATGCGTGTTATTATCCCTGAAATTATCACGGCGCACAGAGAGAGAGAGAAACTCCTGCCGCTTGTAGAAACATAAAGACTTAACATTCATAAGCAGAAAGTTTTTCTACAATACGAAGGCATTCAGATGATAAAACCAAAGTTCTCAGGTAGAAGATGGAGTTATAATAATAAAACTACCCTGGAGTTTCTAGAACCTAAAAAGACCTGGCTAGGTCCCTGAATGAATGAAACGGCCAATTCCCTGTGATAGAAGAAGTGGTATACTCATACTCATCAGTTTATGTCTTCTACCTTCTCTCTGTCCGAGTTCTGGTGCCTCTAAAACTCTTTGATATTCAACACATTGGATTCCTTAGTTGGATGATGGATGCCTTAGTCCTCTGCCCAGTGTCATGCTTCCTTCCTTTGACCCCTACAGGCATGGGGACAAGGTGACTTTCCAAGGGGGTCCCCCTCTGGAGACGCATCCTCCCAATGCTGAGGGCATGTGGCCTGGTATGTTGGAGGGAGAAGGTGGCCCCGCCCCCCCCTTTCCTGCCCTGCCTGGCTCCTGCCCGGATTAAAGGTTTGGCATGCGAGTTTAGGGGGGTCCCCCTAACATTCCCACCAGATCTAAAGGGTCTGGTATAAATCGGGGGGGGGGGCATGCTGTTTTTGTAAAAAAATATAATTGGGGATGGAAATGACCTCAAAGAAGCAGAAGCTGTTACAGAATAACGCTGATCTCTCAGCTTCTTTTCATTATTTACAACCTCGTTCACACCATCCTCCGTGCGTTCCGGCCCAATTGTGGCCAGAAAGCACTGGATTGCGGCAGGCTCAGTTTGTTGTGGAGCGGGAGGGAGCGTGGCGGTCCATTGAAGTGAATGGCACCGTAGCCACGCCCTCTGGCCGCGATTCGATTGGACGCACGGGAACGCAAGGCACATCAATGCCTGCGGTCCGGTCCGCAAAAATAGTGCTTGCATTGATGTGCCTTGTGTACACGTGCAACCGATTGCATTGCACCCCACAACAAACTGAGCCGGCAGCAAAGCGATCCAGTGCGTTCGGAATGCACTGAGGATGGTGTGAACGAGGCCTCAATTGTGTAACAATATTGTGTTACTTTGTTTTCATTTGAGATACAAGTGCAGAGACGCCAGAGAGCGGTAAATGACAGCTCTCCCGCTCGTTGTGTTTCCTTTCTGAATGAAATTCGGATGTATCCGAATTCCGTTATCAAACATTCACATTACTTCAGATTCGTTATTTCTGTCATTCAGAAATTCAGATGCATCCGAATGTCCGAATTAACAGAAATTTATATCAATTTAAATTCGGAATTAAAAAAACAAATGCACATGTCTATACATTGTACATGTGCAGGGCAAAAAAATTTGTTTCGGACGAAACAAGTGACAATGTTAAACATTTTCATTTGTTTTGTCAATGGAAACTAATTGTATTGCTGTTTCGGATTCGGAGGCAACGAGCCCCTGAATCCGAAACCGCAAAGTGCAGAACGAGCGGCAGCCATATTGGCCACCAGCGTGTTCTGCGCAGGAGAACTCCCTTTTGGAGTATATCTTGGTAAACACCAAGATGGCGGCACCCGAATATATGGGCGCCGTCATTTTGGTGTATACTGATCTGGCCGCCGCTCGTTCTGCGAATAACTTCACCCATTTGACGTTATGCACCCCGCCTCTAAGATGGTGGCAGGCATGCGCAGAACGCGCCTGGCTGCCGCGTGTTCTGGTACATTTTTATATGCCCGAATATAGTTTTAGCATATTTGGGTATATAAAACATTCGTTATTTCGGATTCGGACGAACCGCCGAATCAAGTGAATTTCATTGATTTGCAGGTTCATCCGAATGCACATGTCTAGTATCCATCTGTTTGCCTGGAGTTCAGCTTAAAGCTATAAATGCAGCTCCACTTTCAAACAGAACCTTAAGTTTGGGCCGAGTTGCGATCCCTCTGTTCTTAAGCTATAAATAACAAGACTGTACCAGCGTGATCTAGCTTTCCCTACCTGTGTGACAGAATTGCTGTGTTCCTGTCTCTTCTTTGTCTCGATGACATGATTTGTTTGTTCAGACTTCTCCCAGGCACAAAGAACCCGGCTTGCCTGACACCAGCTGACACGGCACAGAGTAATTGCCATAATTTTGTAGAATAAAAGTGCCATTTTAAGTCTTTCCTTATTACCAGCCGTGCCACGTGCGTCTGCACAGGCAATCCAAATGGACCTGCTTAGTCCCATTAGATGACAATAAAAGACAGGAATATGTATTGATAAAATGATTCTAAGGAAGAATATTTTTGTAAAAGAGCCTAATAATAGGTAGGAATCCTTTGTTGGGTGTCTTTTTTTTTTTTAAATGGCTTTATGACAGTTTTGCCGGATTGCACAGCCGTGAGAATCTCAGGGGTAGTCAGATCAGTATTCTGACAATAGAAGACACCGTGACCTTACATGACATTTGGGAAAACCTTTTATATTAGAGTCTTTCCAGACTAAAATGACCTATACTCGCTGTGCAGGATCCCATTATAATAATCCTCACCTTCCCTCGCAGGAAGAAAAGCTTATGAGCAATTTTTAAATTGTACTTTGTCCCATGAATGACACAGGGCTGTTCTTCCTGGCCGTGTGCCACGATTCTAGGTGGCTGAGTGGCCACTCACCAAGCTCCAGAAGAGCTTATAGGCAGGGTCGGATTTACTCTCTTTGCTGCCCCAAGGCCAGGTTCCTCAATTCACTCAGCAAAAAATCTAAGTTGTAGATTTGCAAAGCGTTATGGCCACTAGATGGAGCCGAGGAGCATAGGGATGTTATAACTAGACCCCTATGTGTGTTGTGAACATAGCAGGGGATGCAGGAAGTTGAGACTCCCAGGAGGTTTGGCTTCCACTGGCTTCTACTTGGCTTCTAAGAAGGCTTCAGTAGAGGATTGCTCTTCACAGGAGCTACTGTATGTGTGGTGGCACAGGCAGTGGGTAAGATGAGTATTTACCTTCTTCTTTTACAGGTCATGGGTTTTGAGATTTAATTTCCATTACAAGGTCACTCACTTGGGTCACTCCCAAGTGAGTAACTATTTAGTAGCGTTTGTAGTTCCAAATGAATGTAAAAGTGGAAAACAGGGAAAACTTGCCAACAATCTATTCTGAACTCATCCTGAACTCCTAGAAATGGCTTGATCTTACTTTTGAGCAGCTAAATATCTGCAGGAGAAACTAAGCTGTCTCAGTTTCACACTTAAATACCCACTTTAACACCAGAAACTAACTGATAAATCACCCGCAAAATGCAAATGGAAAACAGTATGTGCATTTAAGGCATGCTAATTGGCAAGTGCATGTTTTTGCACATACATTTTGTGTGCCCAAAAATAATTCGCTAATGATGTCATTGGAGTGCTAAAGTTTTAGTAATTAAAGTTCAAAGTAAGAAAAAAGTAGCATACAAAAGCAGGTCATAACAAGATGTGAACACTCACCCTTTCGGCTCTATTAGACCTGTGCATTTCGGTAACAAAGGCTAAAACACCTTTTACCATGCATGACTGAAACATAGGAGAACTCATCGTAATGATTGGTGCGCTATTTATTTTGAATGGCATCTTAATGCACCTTGCCAGCACACCGCAACTTATGTTTGTTTCGGCACACCCAGGACCGGATTGATACTTTTTTCTCCTCTAGGCCAGCTACCGTTTGCAACCACTTCTTACCACTCCCCAACAATTACTATGCATGCTGTTTCCCAACACAACCATGGACCAGTAGGAAACCACAGAGACACAGACAGTACTGTATTGACATAACCAGAAAAGTATTAACAAGGACACATGGACATGGATCCACCCTTCCACAGAGCAGGCAGAGGGGTTGTGGAAGTGGGCATATCTGGAAATGGGTTTGGGTGCCGGCAGGTAAAGAACCTCAATATGTAGATACAAATATGCTGGAGGAAAGGGGCAATTGAATGTTTTTCTTACAGGCTTTGTAAACCTCTAAGTAGCAGTATCCAACATAAATGTAAAGTGGCCTGACTTTACAAAAAGCATTCTGGGCCATTGCCATGTGGCCAAGTAAGAAATCTAGCCACGAGTCTACCAAAACACACATATTTGAACCATCTGTGCATTGGGGTCCACTGCTTAAAATAAAAATGTATGGAAATGGAACCAGCTTAAAGGAGAACTATGGGGTCCGGGCTTTTCCCCATAGTTCTCCTTAGGGTAACGGGAGGACACAGACTAGCGTCCTCCCGTTACCCTAAGCTCAGTATACCGCGAGCTACAGCTCGCGGTATACTGAGACGCCGCAACCGGAGCGGATCCCGACATCGATGTCGAGATCCACCCAGCTGCGTGAGTGACAGCTGGCTCTGCCTATCTAGAGGCAGAGCCAGCTTGATAGAGGGCACAGCTGGCTATCTAGGCTATCTAGAGGCAGAGCCAGCTGTACCCGCCCCCTCCCCCGTCCGATCCGCCAGTCAGCGCTAGAGGATCGGAGCAGGGAGGGGGGAATCCAGCCCCTACCCTGTCACGGCAGAGAGCCGTGACAGGATCGAGAAGTGAGCGAACGGTGGTATGTGTTCGCTCACCTCCCGATCTACTGAGCCGACCTGTGACAGTCTCATTGTCACAGGTCGGCTAGAACTATGAGGTGAGTGAAAAGCACTCGCCTCATAGTTCTCCTTTAATTACTTTGCGGAAAGCCCTCCAAGGCCCCTAAATTCCATAAATTACCTATACCCTTTGTATTAATTTGTTTTCCCTGATGCAGGCCCAACTCACTGCATATCCCTCGTGTATAGACAGTTTTTAACTCCAACAAAACACCTCTGTTCATGACGTAACTCAACCTCTAAAATATTTAACTGAGTGAGCGAGGAAACCTAATCAACAGCTTCCACTGGAAGAACATACAAATTCTAACCTTCAATCATATCTCCTCCGTTAACTCCTCTTTTGCCAAAAATAATTATAAACAGTTGATCAGATGACGCCTTACCATCACTTAAACCTTCAGGACAGGCAAGTGTCTCCAAAGTGCTGGAGTTATAATCTGGAGAAGGGAATCCTCTCCTACATATGGTGGTTTTGTCCCTTGGTTAGGGATTTCTGGAAGAAGGTCATCAACTTTTTTTTTTTTTTTTTAAATGACCACAGTCCTACTCCCACCACGGGTGATTCTCTTTCTCATAAACATTCTCACAAGGAAACACAATAAAATGATATTTCTCTTCCATTCATTGAAGGACAAAGCGGAGATCTTTAGATCTTGACCAAAAAAGATCTCCGCTGTGTCCTTCAATGAATGCAGAGAGGAGATTTTACGGTGAGTACAAAAATCCTATTTTTAATGTTACCCCACCTCCTGCACGTGGCCAAAAGTCTAATGGAGGTCATCCAGACCGCCCTCAATAGGCTCTGAAAAGTACATCAAATTGTTCTGGTGGAAAAAATTAGGATTGATGAGAACTAAGACTATCAGTTATTATGGGCGAGCTGGCTGGCTTTTAGCTATTCAGAACCATACAAAGATCTAGTAACCCCTGTAAATCCTGACATCTTCCACCCTGACTGAACCCCACCCTTGGCAGGGAAAAGTTTACGTGATGTTAAGAATTTTGAACTTGTTATGTATGTTATTCTAGTGCTGTAATTCTTCCTCCCACTCTTATGTTTCTTTTGCCTGCTCAGGCCCAGGGGCGTCCCGAGGCTGGGTGACACCCGGAGCGGTAACCGAGTGTCACCCCACCGAGACGTCACTGTGCATGCGCGTGACCTCACCACACGTGTGCGCGATGGCGTCATCGCACACGCGCGTCAGTATTCTGATACCAGCCGGCGGCCATCTTGGTGATGGACGCCGGCAGAGAGAGGAGGAGACAGTCAGCCGGCGGGATGAGGTATGCCGCCGGGTCCCCTCCTCTCTCCTGATACTGTCGGGCGTTCGGTCCATGACCGAGCGCCCGCCTTTTCAGAGTGGGGTGACACCAAAATGACTGTGAGTCATTTTGGTGTCACCCCTCCAATGGTGTCACCCGGGTGCGGGCCGCACCCCTCTTGTGACGCCACTGCTCAGGCCCCATGTGCTTCGATTTAACTGCCTTGAAGCAAACTCAAACACCAGGATATATTTGTACTTTTTTATTGTGTGTAGTCTGTGACCCTTGCATCGTACTTGTTTTGTTGTACGCTTGTCAACCTTTCATCAAAAACTTTACTGCAAACAAAAAAGAGTGCACGCCCGCCAAAATAAATGTGGTGCTTTGTCATCCCATTCAAAATAAACAGACTTTCTTAACGCAAAGCAATGAAGTACTGTACATTAAAGGAGTTGTAAAGTCCCGGCATATCCTCTCCTGTTATAACATCAGCATTGTAATAGGAATACATAGTAGAGTTGTTTCTGATCATACAATCAAAGCTGACTTGAAAAAACTCCCTTTTATGTATTGAATGCTGCCTTCCGTCTGCCCATCACTCCCAACAACTTCCTGGATTCCCGGTGTGCTTTGCGTCTTTTTCCCTGCTACTTGATGTTATGTAATCTCCATTTCTCAAGACTACGCATCCCATCACGCATTGCTTCCAGCAACCAATGATGATGTTACATTGTTTAGACGTTGCATTGTAGTTCAGATGGCAGGTGACACATGGAAGTGCATATTTGCAGGGCTGAGTGAAATGGTCTCAGCGAATTGAGGAAGTCCATCCTATGGGCATCTTCAAAAAGTAGGTTTACAAACCTCTAGATGGTTATGGTTATTAGGAGCGGGGTAGAACTTATGGAAATTCAATAAAGAAATACAGAATTATTTTTATTATTTGAACATAGATCAGGGGCGTCTCGAGGCTGGTTGACACCCGGAGCGGAGACCGGGTGACATCCCGCCATGACGTCATCGCGCATGCGCGAACGTCTTATTGACGCCTGCCGTCGGCCATCTTGGTGATGGACGCCGGCAGAGAGAGGAGGGGAAATTCACCCGGCGGGATGAGGGATGCCACCAGGTCCCCACCTCTCTCCTGACACTGTCGGGCTCTCGGTCTATGACCGAGTGCCCGACATTTCATAGGGGGTGATACCACAATGACTGCCAGTCATTTTGGTGTCACCCCTCCAATGGTGGCATGCGGGTGCAGGCCGCAACCCCCGCACCCCCCTTGTGACGCCACTGACATAGATACCCTTTAATGATAACACACCACAGCAGTATTATTCCATCCTTAGAGAATTGCAGGCTAGACTTCTACTCTACAATGCTACAGCTTCAGATTTAAAGGCATTTGTTTTCCTCGGATTAATATAAACGTCTGGGAACCTGCCGCCAATATACCACTACCAACCCTCCATCATGTTCAGGGTTATGAGCCTTGCATCCAGCTTCAATCAGTCATTAGAGTCAGAGCTCATGGAGTCCCTGACTCCGACTCTTACACAGCCTCAGCTATTTATTCTCCAGGTGAATTGAGATTGCACTCGGCCTCTGTTCATTCCCAGCTCAGGTGCCTCACATGCAACTTAAACCCCTTTTATAACTCCCGTTAAACTGGTGGTTGACCTGAGGTTCCTTGATCGATAGGATCGATATGACAGTCTGGAAACAGAAGTGATGTAATAAATACTGCTTCCGGGTTCAGTGATCAGAGGGGCGTTCAGCCAGTGGAAGTGTGCTGATCTCCCTCTGATCCAGCCAAAGAGACCTGCTGTGCCAGTCCCTGGGTTACACAGAAGACAGTGGAGACCGGGATAGCCAGCAGCGGCGGCAGCGGAGGGGTGAAGGGGACACACGCTTCAACACACTAAAAAAGCGATCGGGTGGCTTTATAGCATCAGAATGCTTGTATGCAACAGCCATCGCAGGCTGTAAACCATTCCAGCAGGAAAGGACATTTAAAAATTGCCGCGTGCATCCAAGAAGCAATTGCAGACGGCAAGTGGTTGAAATTGCAACATGTTCCATTTTCGATCTAGGATTGCTGTATCTATCTAAAGCCATATCTTCTACCTCTTGTGACTAAAAGAAGTAACATAAATTATCCAGATTATAATATAGAATGAATTATCTTACCTGCAAAAGTTAATAGACGGACGCATCAGGAAGTATATCAAAGTTTACAGTCAGATATCCAAGTATGGGTTTAAACAACTTCAAAAGGATATTAGCGAGTCGATCGAGTACTTCCTCTCATACCTGTACGAATGGGAGGCCTTGCAGGTCACAGACAGATTGTTTGATGTTCAGTCCTTATTTTATTAGGATTATTATACAACATTGCGCCAGTCAAATGAGATTTGGAAGAAAGCCTATTAACTCACGGTTTAGCCGTTTATTTGTAGAGGGCCGTGTGGGTACTTCCTCAGCAAAACGTGCCTTTATTTCCCAATTGTAAAATGTGAATTGATAATGCAAAGCAAAATATTGTCGGCAATGCATCAACTTTAAACATGGAGGCTCAGTATCACCTGTGGGCATTACCTAGGGTGTCCTGCATGCAAATTGAGTTTGCATAGTAACTCCATAACTACTCCCAAGAGCCAGCCCACTGCTCACATCCGGGTTGGAGGGTCATGGGAGGAGTACTGTGGCAGGGTGCTGTGATGTTTTCAGGAAACTATGTACAGCATAGGGGGACGGCCACATCATCCCAGGTTGGTAACAGCTCTGCTATGAGTGCTGTGACTGGCGCTCCGCTAAGCTCCTGTGCCCACCCAAACATTACTGAATTTCCTCTGAAGAAGGGACCCTGCATGGCCCCCAAATATGACTATGTCGCCCTGAAGAAGGGACCCTGCATGGCCCCCAAAAATTATTATGTTGCCCTGAAGAAGGGACTCTGCATGGCCCCAAAACATTACTATATCACCCTGAAGAAGGGACCCTGCATGGCCCCGAAACATTGGTTTGTAATAAACCGAATGAGGAAATACATTCAAGAGTTCTAGTAATTGTGCATCAAATATTTGGAGGTTTCACGCAGCGCAATCCGAGTAATCACTGCGAGCACCGCCATTTTTAAGACAAAGGTCAATGATGTTGGAGTGCAGCTGATCCGCAATATCTACATATGGTCAAAACAACAGACTTTGGTCTGGATAAAATTGGGGAGCACTGGCACTGAAAGGGTTAAAGTCACATAGGGTTGCCTTATACCGCCAGGAGCCATAGAGGGTGTCGCGACCCACTTTTGGTTCGCGACCCACGAGTTGAGAACCACTGGTCTAGGGGTTCCTGATTAGGTTTTCTCGCCATGCATCATTTTACATTACCATTCAACTCACGTCGTAATTAAGATAACCAATAATAGACCAGTTTAATGCTGATTCCTCTTTGGTTTCTAACAGTATTGCTTAATATAGTTCATTAAAAAACAGCTAATTACCATTCGGCAATAAAAATAATGGGCTTTTAGTAAAACGATGTGGATGGTCCTCCATGGTGAAAAGTGAAGGCAATCAAATAATTCCTATCGTTCTCCACATCACAGGTAAGATGAGAGTGTGAACTTCGGGAAGGTCAGAGAAAATTGTCTCTCACGCTGCAAACTATACAGACCTGAGGAATAGCATTTTTTTTAGGTCCGAGGACTAATTAGGCCATCGCTTACATAACTTAAAGAACTCCATCCCCCAAATTGTTGTAACCCTTTGCAGTGGAGCTACCACAGCAAGGAGTAACTTCTGGGGAGGAAAATGTATACTCACTTGATCCTTGGAGCGCGTGCTCTCAGGCGGCTCCCTGAAGCATCTCTCCCCCTCCACTCCAGCGGTCTAAGGTCCATGAGTCATCAAGTTCTATACACAGGGGGGCATTTATCAAACTGGAGAAGCCAAAATATGGAACAGCTGTGCATGGCAACCAATCAGTTTCTCTCTTCAGTTTGTGTCATAAGTGCCGGTGGCTTGGCAGAGAGGAGTGGAACCCACTGGCAGGAAGTGGCCTGAAGCATCCAAAGGCAGAGGTACAAAAGGGGCAATCCGGTTCGAGGCAGGCAGCAAGGGTTCAGGGGCAAAAGTCAGTCCAAGGTCGGCAACAGGGAGTCCAGATGAGGGGTCAGGAAGCAACAGCAAGATACACAGAGGAGGGAGCTAGGTAATCACACCACAGGGAGCTAGGTAATCACACCATAGGGTGGAATAACTCAGCAACATGCCAGAGCTCTGGCCAGGTTTTTATAGACAGGGGATGTAAGACCACCCCCTGGTCACCGAGGCAACCAGGAGGCTTCCCTCCCCGGGAGCCAATGGCAGCCGAGAAAGGTGGCAGGTGTGTGCTGGGAACCTCCCCCAGCAAGGCCCCCACCTGATAGCCCTAATGGCGCAGGCGCGCCATGCGCGCACTTCAGGGACTGCGCGTGCAGCATGGGTGAGTCAGCCGCGCGACTCGCGTATGCGCACCTGCAACTCGGGCACCAGGAGTTCTACCAGGCTGGAGGGGAACCCGTGCCCTGCGCCGTGCCCGTTGTCCCCGTGAAGTGGTAACACCCCATATTTCAGTACAGTTTGTTCAGTTAAGATTTGAAAATGAAAAGAGAAGCTGATTGGTTGCCAGGCACAGCTGCTCCAGTTTTGATAAATTCCCCTCTCAGTCCCATCATACCAATTTCCCCCCCCCCCCAGAAGCCCATTGGATCACCATCCTTCTCACTATCTGTCCCGATCACTGCACTACAGCCATCCCAGCAGAGCAGTCCAGGAACTATGCAGCACCCCGGACACAACCCCAGACCTGCCCACCTCTCCCTCACTCAGGGGGAACACAATTGCTGACACTTCATGGGGCAGAGACTGCAGTTGGTCAATGCAGTGCTGTAAGCCCATCGGGCCAACTGGAGGGGACAGGGACCGTATCTCAATGCCCCCCCAGCCTCAGGCCCTAGTACAACGCCTGTGGTTGGACATTGAAGGAGAAGCAGCAGACTGATGAGCCCACCTCTCTGTCACTCTGCTCTTTTTCAGCGTGTTTCTTTTTAGCACCTGAGCACAAGTCACTCCCCCAATTTGAGCCCTGCATGGCCCCCAAACATTATTATGTCACCCTGAAGAAGAGACCCTGCATGGCCCCCAAACATTATTATGTCACCCTGAAGAAGAGACCCTGCATGGCCCCAAAACATTACTAGGTTGCCCTGATGAAGGGATCATGCGTGCCCCCAAACATTACTATGTTGCCCTGAAGTCAGTTTGACTTGTTATTAGCCCCTGCTAAAGGTTAATAACAAGTCAAACTGAGATACTAAAAACATTGCTTTTGAAAATACATTTCGGGCTTCATTTATAAAAGTTCAGCCTGGTGTATAGCCAGGCGGATAACGTTTGCATGGCTCAAGGGCCCCAAGATGGCTCTGAGGAGTATAGGAATTCCTTTACTCGTCAATGCCATTTAGGGGCCTAGTGCTATGCATCGGGTAGAATTTACAAATGAAGCCCTTTAAGTAGTATGAAAGGCATTCTCTGCATTAAGGTAAAAAATGCTGTGGTACCCTAGCATGCCCCCCCACCTCCAAACACTTAGCTTTGGTTCGTGTCCACTGCCACCGGCTCCAAGCCATCTGAGCATCTTCCCCAAAGTTCCAGGATGCGGAGGAGGGATCCCGAGAGCACAGAGGACAAGGCAGTGATAGGCTGCCGCAGCTGCCTGTCAAATTGCTGAGAGGAGATGGAAGCAGGGGCGTGGCTTTCCGAGCACTGTGTGTGTCAGTGGACGCACACAGCTTGACTCAGTTTTTAGCAGGGACCGTGCACCCTTGGGTGTCTCTTTTGCAACCTGCTAGGCAAAGGAGACGCCTGAAAATCAAAAAAAAATTATAAATTAAAAAATTTTAATGAAGTAAAAATGTATCTACTGCGCTAAATTGAAAAAAAGAAGGGTTTATAATCACTTTAATCCTTTTTTAAAGGACACATATTGACATTTTTTATTTTTTTAATCTGCTGAAAACTTTTAAAAAATTCAATGTTTTATTAGCAGAAAAAAATAAAAAAAAATAAGGGGGATGGGGGAGAGGCTGTAGACGCCACTTCAATATAATTAATTTCGAGGAAGCCGTATAAAACAGGGTCAAAAACAAGGCAGCTCTCTATTATACAGACTCCAAGAGCTCCCTTTATCAGATTGGCTAATTAAAAGAAAGCAAGGTTTGTATTTTACTATAAGGTGTCAAATAAAAAAAAATATATAAAACCAGATTTTTTATTTTACACTGTAGAAAATAATTACACCCAACGTTCATGTCTCTTTTCAGTTCCTTTCAATAAAGCTGAATTGATTTTTCTTTGCTTGCTGAATGGCATATTAGACCCAGACTGTTCCTTATTATCAATGTTGGAAAATGTTTTTAGTTGTTCTTTTAGTTCACAAAGGGAGGGCGTCCCAGAGAATAATTACTGGCGGATTTATATAACTGGTCTTCCCATGGCTAAAGATATGCAAAATAGCCGGATTGTGCAAGGAAAGTTGAATAAAAGAAGTGTTTGTCTTTAGATGTAATGGTAATTTATTCAAAAAGATACATAGTAAAAAAAAATAATGTGTTATTAAAGTTGAAATTGTATTCATATTTTTTTTTAAATTACCGATTTTACCTTCTCCATTGACACCAATGCATAGAAAAATGAAGGCAGAAAAATACCAAGTCCATAGAGTCTGAACCTCCATTTGACGTCCTCCCCAGCTTCCCGCAGACACCCAAGATGTCGCTCCTGGACCCACAGGAGGGCCAGCGGAGCCCGGGAAACACGGCTGGGGTGTTTCAGCCACTTTACCGGATTGTAGAAGCGATCTGGCGGCAGCTGAGCCACCAGAATCGCTTCTACTGTAAAGCCGGCCGCCAGCTCTACAAATATGAGTACCGAGTCTGTTTAACCCCTTAAGGACCAATGACGGGATAATCCCATCATGGGTCGTGAAGGTGATAATATTAGTCTGTATTTGCTCCATACACCGGCAGTTCTGGATGTGCATCTGGCTGATGAACTATAAAGGAATGATTTGTATGGCTCTGCCCACTGTCCTGAAATGAGGAGCAACTCTATTATTTTTGGGATAAGTGATGGAATGAGACATGTGAAGACCTTCTGTTCTGAGAGGTCTTTACTGTGCTATGCACTGATTGGTTTGAGGACATTTTGGTTCCTTTCGTCCCTTCTCACCAATACTGTTTTGTTGGGTCTTAAACCCTACTCCATAGAAGCCATGGTTTCCATACACGGCATTGATGGTAGCCAAAAAGCCTGAGATTAAGTCTAGTGTCTGTTTTTAACAGTTTTTGGGGAGAATTATGTCATCTTCGGAGAAGGCTTTATTGCACTACACACTGATTCGGTTGGAGAGCGTTTTTGGTTGCTTTAGTGTGTTATATCATACTATAGCAATAAAAACTCCAGATATGCTGTAACTGGAAATACACTATACTGCCCCTTTAAATGATTGCATTTTGCAAAAAGCCATAAACTCATCCTCTCTCCCTCTGCCGGGATTTTTCTCTCAGAATTTAAGAGAAGGAAAGTTTGCTAATCATTTACAAGAGCACACTGCCAATTACTTCCCCCAAGGACTGACCTTTTCATCTTCTGATGGCAGTGCAGAGCAGCACGGTCTGGATCTGGTATAGAAAACATTAATCAGCCTTCTAAGCCGAAGAATCCTTCCCTTTGGTTAGAACTGGCTGCGATGGCAAGTATTCATGCGCTAATTAAAGCAATATTTCCCTGAATGTCACAAATCAAAATACAGTAAGTCTGTGAAGAGGAAGTAAGTTTTACTACAAAATGTATATTGTTAAAGGATATATATATATATATACACACACACTATATTACCAAACGTTTTGGGACGCCTTTACACGCACATGATCTTTAATGTTATCCCAGTCTTAGTCCGTAGGGTTCATTATTGAGTTGGCTCCACCCTTTGCCGCTATAACAGCTTCAACTCTTCTGGGAAGGCGTCCACACGGTTTAGGAGTGTGTCTATGGGAATGTTGGACCATTTGGGAGGTCAGGTCCTGGTGTTGGATGAGAAGGCCTGGCTCGCAGTCTCCGCTCTAATTCATCCCAAAGGTGTTCTATGGGGTTGAGGTCAGGACCCTGTGCAGGCCAGTCACGTCCCTCCACCCCAAACTCCCCCATCCATGTCTTTATCAACCTAGCTTTGTGCACTGGTGTGCAGTCATGTTGGAATAGGAAGGGGCCATCCCCAAACTCTTCCTACAAAGTTGGGAGCATGAAATTGTCAGAAATGTCTTGGTATGCTGATGCCGTAAGAGTTCCCTTCACTGGAACTGGTTCAAAAGAGGTGTGAAAGAGGCCATTTATGTTAAAATGGAGAAGCCAAGCTTGAACAGAGGCATCTATTGTCTGCCACATACAATGCTGTTTTAACTCCCTGGGTGGCTTAATGACACCTGCTAGCTCCAATCATGCAAAAGCACTTATCACCTTACCTCCATGAGGTTTCTGACCCCATGCTGGTTATGATTAGTGGATTATGTTGATTGGAACACAATTCACCTTATTTTTTCCCAAATAGTTTTTGTACAAGTCATTCTGAATTGAATAAACTAGTCGGCTGACCAGCAAAAATGTATTTTAAAAATACAGCAAGTCCAGTTGCCTTTATTTATTTTTTACATATATACCAGGAAGGGAACTTAAGAATTTTTCAAGAAGAATTCCAGACAAAATCCACATTTGTGAGGGTGCTGCTTAGGCATGAATAACACTTACAGATGTTTCCTACAACGTAGCAATTCCTCACTTTTTGGAGCTCTGGTCCACTTTAAGAAGCCGCAAAACCTGCTTATGGAGCTCATCAGTCTGACAAAGGATAACGTTTGCCACTTTGGTTCCCTTTAATCCACCTATACACTGTCATCTAATTATTTTCAGCTCCGAAACCCCAAACTCAGCAATTTACTATCCCCAGACTTCAAGTGGCATTTATTTCCACGATGCTTCATCCATCACCGTCTTTGTCACATGCGGATTCCTCATGTCAAGCACGCTCTTCATTCGAGTTTAACCCTTCCTGCGGGGTCTCGCTGTCAAATGCACATTTGCAGAGGCAGCAAGATTGCCTTGTCATGCCAGATTTAAGGCAGAGCTCTGGTTCCTGCCTCTGACATTTTGGATGTGAGGTGACACTTTCAGGTTGCTGATGCAAGGAATAAGTGTTTTGCTGGTCCTCTGAGGCCCCTGTAAAGTGCTGGAAGAGAATGTTCCTACTGATCCTTGCCAAACCTAGCCGGTGTATAAGAGTATGGAGGAGAGGAGAAGCACATTGAATCACAGATGATAATCCAATTTTTTTTCTCACAGTTGGCTTAAAAAAATTTCAGACATCTTTGGGTTTTCAGTAGACAATTTACAGTAACACTTAAAGGAGAACTATGGGGTTAAGGCTTTTCCCCATAGTTCTCCTCAAGGTAACGGGAGGACACAAACTAGCATCCTCCCGTCACCCTAGGCTCAGTATACCGCGAGCTGTAGCTCACTGTATACTGAGACGCCGCAGCTGAAGCGGATCCCGACAATTATTCCGGGATCCGCCCAGCTGCGTGACTGACAGCTGGCTCTGCCTGTCTAGAGGCAGAGCCAGCTGTACCCGCCCCCTCCCCCGTCCGTTCCACCAGTCAGCGCTGGCGGATCGGAGCGAGGAGGGGGGAACCCAGCCCCTCCACTGTCACGGCAGAGAGCAGTGACAGGATCGAGAGGTGAGCGAATGCCGGAATCTGTTCGCTCACCTCCCGATCTACTGAGCAGACCTGTAACAGTCTCATTGTCACAGGTCGGCTAGAACTATGAGGTGAGTGAAAAGCACTCCCCTCATAGTTCTCCTTTAAGTGCCCATGATGATGGTGTGATCTTATTCTAGACTGGACTGCTGTGTTGGCAACAAATCCAGTTCAATAATTTCTTATTAAAGTTTTGGCATATTTACAAATAAATAAACATAGAAATAGGTTGCCCAACAATGAAGTAGTCTCCTCTACATTGCACATGGCTTCTAACCTTACAGTAATAGAGAAACTAGTACATACACTGCTCAACCGCCCATTACACCCCAAAATCTATTAGCTCTCTCCTCAAGACTATATAAGGGGAATAAAATCACATTACTGGCTCTCACCATCACCTTCGATGAGGAGATACAGTTGTATTTTGTATTCAGAAGGTATTATTAAAGTATTATCGAAGGAGATGCTGAGTGCCGGTAATTTGACTTTAGTCAGGCTATAGGTGGCTACAGAAACAGTTTGTATTCTATTTGGTGGGCACAAAGAGATTGGAAACAGGAGGCAGTGTAGGGGGGTAATTGAGGAAAAGCAAGGAGCATGAAAATATCTGTGGCTAGGGGTTCGTGTTGGGTGCTGAGCCCCATGCAGGAGATCCTACTGGTGGGTCAGAGGAGTAAGATGCAATTGTAATATTAAGGGGTTAGATATTGCTGTATCCAGGTGGACCACGCCTTCCCAAACATAGCCATTTTCTCATTCATTTTTGCTGTCATTTAATCATTGGCCATTACCCATGACACTCTGGACCTGAACTCTTGTGAATTTAGGGTTTCAGTTTGTGTGGCAACAAATCATATGGTATTACAAAGTTCTAGGTGGGACATAGAGACTAGGGATGAGCTTTGGTTTCAGGCTGAACCATGGGTTTAACTTGAACCTAAGCTGTTCCTGCCCAGCGAACCTGTGTGTGTGTGTCTCAGCAACCAAAGAGGCTGTGTGGCCCACACAGTGTCATTGGCTGACTGTTGACTGAGCCTCACAGTGTCATTGGTTGACTAGTGACTGAGCCCCACAGAGTCATTCGTTGACTAGTGACTGAGCCCAACAATGTCATAGTTTGACTGGTAATTGAACCCGCCAGCCTCATTGGTTGACTGGTGACTGAACCCCACAGAGCCATTGGTTGACTAGTGACAGAGCCCCATAGTGTCATTGTTTGACAGGTGACTGAGCCACACAGTGTCATTGGTTAACTGGTGACTGAGTCACACTGCGTCATTGCGTCAAAACACAGACAAACCCACTATAACAACCTAAGACACTATGGGGCTGCCACATACTGTGAGGCTTACTAAGACGCTTACGGCCACAATGTAATTGGTTGTTGTGGTGCTGCCATCTTCATCTGCTCTGCAGCTCAGCCACTAGCAACCTACCAACTGATGATACTATGTGTGTCAACGAGTTCCATTGGTTGTAGGACACAGGTGAACCCACAGCGTTATTCGTTTTTTTGGTGTGCCCAACCACATCCTTGCAACCAACAACGCGGTGTGCCCCAGCTGCTATCAACCTAGCAACCAATTGGGTCGCACCATGCTATTGATTGCTAGGACACAGGCGACCCTGGGATCGGTTTGCTTGGAATTTGCCAAACCCAGCCAAGCAAACTGAACCCAGGCCACTTCCCTCATTGGGTTAGGGCTAGGGTTAGCAATACTCATTGCTAAGTATTCTTGGTGAGCACTCCAACCAGGATTACATTATACAAAACCTGTAAGTCTTTATTTCTTGTATCTCCCATATATACAGTACAGGTTTTGATCATCTTTAGCTTTATTGAACAGCTTGCTTTTGTATTCTAATGTTTGGTCGGCAACTTCCATGTAATAGGCCTGTAACAAACTGATTGTAGACCTCATCTCCATCCGTCAGTCACTGTGTGCTGTTTTATATCGTTCTGTATAACATAAAAAGTGAAAAACCAAAGGACTCTCCTCGTCTCAATAGAAATGTATTTCCTTGATGAAAACAAAAACTAAAAAAAAAAAGGAAGAAAAATAAGAAAGGAAAAAACATTTCTTATTTTTCCCAGAGAGTCTCTGATGATATGAACTGCTGGGAATGTTACCTGCTCAGAGTCAATTACACGTGTTTCTAATAAGTGAAATCATAACAGACCTTTTCTAAGGAAGATAAATGGCTTTCTCGGTCTAACCTGTCCCCGAACATCAGTGCTTATTTCCAGCTCCCAATTCAACGTCTCTTCTCCGCTCCTTTCCCTAATTCTGAGATTGTCGAGGCAAAATGAGGACAGGCTGGTTAAAGTCATTATCGATGTCCTCCTCGTGGTCCTATGGCCGTGCAATCAATACTGGAACTAGTGAAAAGGAACATGACAATTGATTATGCTGATTTAAGAAGAATCCCCTTGCAGTTCAAACATCATCCTCAAATGTGTTTTACATACAGTCTGCACGTGTCTTTCCCTTTTAAAAGTGATAAAAATGACACACGAGTTCCACAAGGTTCATATGTAATCGGGGATATTTATTCGTTGACTGCATTCTCAGTGATGTCACCGGTCTCTAGTGAATGAATATTCTGCATTCTCAGTGATGTCACCGGTCTCTAGTGAACGGATAGGCTGCATTCTCAGTGATGTCGCCGGTCTCTAGTGAATGGATAGGCTGCATTCTCAGTGATGTCACCGGTCTCTAGTGAA
>NW_017306354.1:841712-863405 GCF_000935625.1 Nanorana parkeri | reverse complement strand
CATTCTCAGTGATGTCACAGGTCTCTAGTGAATGGATAGGCTGCATTCTCAGTGATGTCACCGGTCTCTAGTGAATGGATAGGCTGCATTCTCGTGATGTCACTGGTCTCTATTAAATGGATAGGCTACATTCTCAGTGATGTCACCATTCTCTAGTGAATGGATAGGCTCCATTCTCAGTGATGTCACGGGTCTCTTCAGTGAATGGATAGGCTGCATTCTTAGTGATGTCATGGGTCTCTAGTGAATGGATAGGCTGCATTCTCAGTGATGTCACCGGTCTCTAGTGAATGAATAGGCTGCATTCTCAGTGATATCACCAGTATCTAGTGAATAGATAGGCTGCATTCTCAGTGATGTCACCAGTCTCTAGTGGATGGATAGGCTGCATTCTCAGTGATGTCACCAGTCTCTAGTGAATGGATAGGCTGCATTCTCAGTGATGTCACCGGTCTCTAGTGAATGGGTAGGCGTGCATTTTTAGTGAATGGATAGGCTGCATTCTCAGTGATGTCACCAGTATCTAGTGAATGGATAGGCTGCATTCTCAGTGATGTCACCAGTCTCTAGTGGATGGATAGGCTGCATTCTCAGTGATGTCACAGGTCTCTAGTGAATGGATAGGCTGCATTTTTAGTGATGTCACGGGTCTCTAGTGAATGGATAGGCTGCATTCTCAGTGATGTCACGGGTCTCTAGTGAATGGTTAGGCTGCATTCTCAGTGATGTCACCGGTCTCTAGTGAATGGATAGGCTCCATTCTCAGTGATGTCATGGGTCTCTAGTGAATGTATAGGCTCCATTCTCAGTGATGTCACCTGTCTCTAGTGAATGTATAGGCTGCATTCTCAGTGATGTCACGGGTCTCTAGTGAATGGAGAGGTTGCATTCTCAGTGATGTCACCATTCTCTAGTGAATAGATAGGTTGCATCCTCAGTGATGTCACCAGTCGCTAGTGAATGGATATGCTCCATTTTCACACAGCAGCAGTCCTCCGCCATGTCCAGGCCTCAGATCTAGTTAATTAAGCTGAGTTTATCTTTGAAGGTTTTAACTAATGGAAATTTCTATTTGCAAAAAAAAATCCAGGGAGGGAATATAGAAGTGACATGATCAGCGCGTCCGCAGGAACCTGTCAGATATGCCGAAACAGAGGTTTTTCTACGCAGTAAGCTCTAACCAAGCGCTATTAAAGGAATCACATACCGATGCCGTCTGTTCAGACTCCTGCCGGGAGAGGAATAGCCTCGGAGATGTGCTTAGCTAAGCTAGGACACCAACCTGGCTGTTTAAATGGAAAACAAACGGCTTTTGTGCGAATAGGAGCCATTATGCTCAGCCAGATAGAACATTTAAAGACAAGAGTTGTGTCTGCAGCTGCCTTCTCCCGTTCCCTTCCCCAAATTGATGGTGATTAAGAGTGCTCCCGGATCGATTCATCAAGCTGCGCCGAGATTATCTATGTACAGAAATTCATTGAATAAATTTGGCCCGCGGTACAAATATGGTCCGCAGGTGACATAAAATAAAGTCTCCCGACGCCTTACTCGGAGGAATTAATGACACGAATCATCGTCTGTTTGTGATGGGGACTCCAGACAGCCGGAAAAATTGGGGGAGAAAATTGCTTTATTTGCAGGCGTACACACGGGTTTTCGATTCTGGGCGTAGCCTGCGGTTTAAATTATATTCGATGTACTGCTAAAGCCGAGCTCCAGGCAAATAGATCAAATACATGAAGCTGCTTTGTCTGCCAAAGGATTTGTATGTCTGTCCATCCGCCACACAGCACAGCCAGGCAGGGCAGGGCAGGAGACTTGATTTTTCTCTGCTGCAGTTCAGTAATGCTTACAGGTCTTGGCCCTCCCCCAGCCTGTGATTGGAAGGAGAAGCAGCAGACTGCCGAGCTCATCACTTTTTTTACTCTGCTTTTTCCTCCTATCAGCATGCAAGCAACCGATTGGCTCTTTGTGCTGCTTCTACCTCCCAATTCTGATTGAGCTCTGCTGTACAGGGACTGCAAGAGACTGATACTAGGTTGAATTCAGGTCCATACACTGATGCTTTCATTTGTGTATTTTATGTCTGCCTGGAGTTCCGCCTGTGCTTTGCTCCTGTATGTCAATACAACAGGTTCACCTTAACAGTGTCCTATCAGCAGCTTCTGCCAACCTTTCCCTTCTATCCCCTGTCACTACCACCAGGCCTGAACGTGATAGGGAATCTAAAAGGTTTATAGTAGTCACCAGAGCAGGAGTTGAGGGGAAATCCTCCAAAGGGGACACTTGTTCTGGTGACAGTGGTGGAGAGATTTTGCGTCACTTCCTGTTGTGTATACAGGACAGGAAGTCAGGGGAGATATCCCCATTGGCACACTACTGTTCAGAGAGCGGCTCCGTGTTCTAACCAGCAGACAATTGTGCTGGATACACAGAGTTCACCAGGCAGAGCGGAGGGTACGACAGAAGCTGAAAGGGTGTCAAGAAAGAGCCCACTGTGACATTTTACCGGCTGTGTCCCCATCAATCACTCCCCTGTCCTTCAGATACAGTGATCTCTGGGAGAAGAATATAACGCAGATCGATTACTTGTCATGAGGTTGGTGAGACAATTCTGTCAGAAGAGAAAGATCAAAGCTCAGATTGAGATATGAACACAGAACAATGCAATGGAGGGGATTGTCATAGGAAGAAAGGATTGCACAATGGAGGGAGATGATTGTAATATGAAGAGAGAGGATTGTGATATGAAGAGAGGGGATTGTGATATGAAGAGAGAGGATTGTGATATGAAGAGAGAGGATTGCGATATGAAGAGAGGGGATTGCGATATGAAGAGAGAGGATTGCGATATGAAGAGAGGGGATTGCGATATGAAGAGAGAGGATTGCGATATGAAGAGAGAGGATTGTGATATGAAGAGAGATGATTGTGATATGAAGAGAGGGGATTGTGATATGAAGAGAGAGGATTGCGATATGAAGAGAGAGGATTGCGATATGAAGAGAGAGGATTGTGATATGAAGAGAGAGGATTGCGATATGAAGAGAGAGGATTGTGATATGAAGAGAGGGGATTGTGATATGAAGAGAGAGGATTGTGATATGAAGAGAGAGGATTGCGATATGAAGAGAGGGGATTGCGATATGAAGAGAGAGGATTGCGATATGAAGAGAGAGGATTGTGATATGAAGAGAGATGATTGTGATATGAAGAGAGAGGATTGTAATATGAAGGGAGAGGACCGCCCAGGAAAACGTTAAGAAAAACGTATCCAAACTTCCCAGTGACCCCCTCAAATCATATTATTAAGGGTGTCAAAAAGACCAGTCAGACTGCATCA
The DNA here is from genome assembly GCF_000935625.1 of Nanorana parkeri. Classification (NCBI taxonomy): domain Eukaryota; kingdom Metazoa; phylum Chordata; class Amphibia; order Anura; family Dicroglossidae; genus Nanorana; species Nanorana parkeri. The sequence continues at coordinate 860,062 of NW_017306354.1, read as the reverse complement.
ATGGATCACCAGTCATCACTTCTAGAGGAAACATGGCGGTGATCATGTGACAATGGACTTCTTAGAGTGTTAAAAAACCTTTGTGAATTGGTAGGAAATGGTTAGGAAAAAAATGTAAGAAGGGGGGGTAGTTATTTCTGAAGATGGGCTTTAAAGCCAGTAGAGCAATGTTACAATAGATAGAATGGAAGAAGAAGCTCCTTGTTTCCTTATATATTTGGCATCATGCGAGTACACGTGTAAGCTTCAGCTCCATACAAAGCTGAACATTTGTCCTCTTCACCCAAGCAATTAACAGCAGAGCAGCAAAACCTCCCAGGACCATGCAGATTTATTTTGGAAGAGAAGTTTTGGAATTCCTGTACATTCAGCAAGAAGCTTCTCCCGAACGCCAACCTGACTCAATTATTTTATAACCGACTGCAACATTCTGGCAGGCTGACGCGGTGCGCTGAATGCAGTCAATAAGCGGCGATGAATTGTGGATCTTATTTACTAATATACGTCCGTCCAAGAGCTGACAGGCAGAAGGCTCTTTCATTGTATTCATTTTTATATACATTGTATTTGTGTTTATACACATTGCATACATTTATATACATTGCACCCCTGTTTATATACATTGCACCCCTGTTTATATACATTGTACCCCTGTTTATATACACTGCACCCCTGTTTATATACATTGTACCCATGTTTATATACACTGCACCCCTGTTTATATACATTGCACCCCTGTGTATATACATTGTGCCCCTATTTATATACATTGCACCCCTGTTTATATACATTGTACCCCTGTTTATATACATTGTACCCCTGTTTATATACATTGCACCCCTGTTTATATACATTGCACCCCTGTTTATATACATTGTACCCCTGTTTATATAAGTTGTACCCCTGTTTATATACATTGTGCCCCTGTTTATATACATTGCAACCCTGTTTATATACATTGCACGCATGTTTATATACATTGCACCCCTGTTTATATACATTGTACCCCTGTTTATATACATTGTACCCCTGTTTATATACACTGCACCCCTGTTTATATACATTGCACCCCTGTTTATATACATTGTGCCCCTATTTATATACATTGCACCCCTGTTTATATACATTGTGCCCCTGTTTATATACACTGCAGCCCTGTTTATATACATTGCACCCCTGTTTATATTAATTGCACCCCTGTATGCAATGAGGGGAATTTATCAAAACTGGAGCAGACAAAATCTGGAGCAGCTGTGCACAGCAACCAATCAGCTTCTCTCATTTTCAAATCTTAACTGAACAATCTGAAGAGAATATCTGATTGGACAATGCAGGGTTGGCTTATAATATAATTGTAAAAAATTGCTAGTTTATACTATATATAGAAAGTGTACAAAAGGTTAGCTTTACACTTACCCTACTCCACATCTTCTGCATTGCTGGGCGTGGGATCACCATCCTTCCGGGAAGATCCAGAGCAGCTCAGGTTGAGAAGACACTCTAGTCTAGTCCGTTGGAAGAGCATCTTCCAACTAAATCTCAGCTGCTCTATATTCACCATTATCTAGCTGGAAGGAATGTGGCGGCATCCACAGTTAGGTGCTGCAGGTGGAAGACAGAGGGTAAGGTAAGTCAAAACAAATAACATTTGTTTTGAAGGTACCTTTTGGACAAAGTATGAGCTAGTGATTTTTCCTGGGGAGGTGGGCCTGGACATTGTAAGTCAGGGGTGGGGAACCTCTGGCTCTTCGGCTGTGGTGAAACTGCACATTCCAGAGGTCCCCCGCCCCTGTTATAAGTTGACCTTGCATGGTATTGCAAGGTCTGCTGTAGCATTTGTGCAAAATGCATTGGCCCAAAACGTTCAATGCAATGCCTCATGTGACTTAGGTTGCCTACCCCTGCACTACATCCTCTTGCCACATAACTCTCTCCAAAGCACAGTTTTCCTCCCATGCTCCACTGGTTGTGGACATTGCTGCAGGGTGGTGCTGGAACCAGGGAACACACACACCTGACATATGGCTATTTAAAAAAAAAAAATAGGATTAAAACAAGTGAAGGATTCTCACCCAAGGACAGATCCCAGAATACAGCCATTTGCCCAGGTTACATTTCCCTGTATACCAAGTATTATCTATAATGCAGGCAGAGAGATGAACTTAAAGTGATATTAACCAGTTGACATCCGCGGTGTTAAACCCCCTTCCCATCCAGGCCATTTTTCAGTATTCAGCGCTGCGATACTTTGACTGACATTTATTCCGTCATGCAGTGCGATCGGCGGGCTATGGACCCGCTGATCGCCTATATGTGAAACACCCGGTACCGGGTGTTCGCATTGGACGGGTCTTTTCTGCCCGTGCGTGCCCGCCAATGCAGCAGTGCCGTCCGTCCGTTTTTCTACTACGGGCAGACGGCAAGAGGTTAAAGCCAATTTTTTTTTCATTTCTCCTTTAAGGAGACCCTCCTTTGCTGGAGGCTGTTGTTTTGTTTTTTGTTTTTTAACTTCTTCATTCCTTGTTTTCTAGTGGGTCCCCGCCATGCTCTTCCCCCCGCCCCCTGCACGGGTGCCACCATCATTCTAATGGAGGCACTCGTCTCCTCTCATCCCCGCAGCGGCTGTGTGCGTCCATAGACACACACAGCCCTGCGGCGTGGCAGGCCACGCCCCTTCCTTCTTTGACTGATGGCAGAAGGAGCCCATGGCCTACAGTATCCTCCCCCGCAACCCGGAAGTTCGGGCTACGGAGGATCGCTTCGGGACTGGCGGCGGGGACGAGCGCAGCGGAGAGGTAAGTGTGGGGGAGACTGGGGTAAAAAAAAAAGGTGCTGGGCTGTTTTTACCCTAATGCAGAGAATGCATTAAGGTAAAAAACGCCCAGACCTTAATACTACTTTAACGCTGTGCTGCTTCTCCTTTCACTGTCCAATCACAAACTGGGGGAGGGACAAGCTTGATTAATCTGCAGCAAAATAAAGATCTCCTGCCTTGCCAGGTAAATTTCAGGACTGGATGGACAGCTCCTATATACAGTATGTATTTTAATCTGTGTATTTGAGTTCAGATCTAAAGCTGCTTTTTTGTACAAGAGAGAGTAAAAAGAACGTTGTTTATCACTTTGTCGATCCGTCGTCGTTCCAGATCCAAAGGACGCGGTGTTCCTCGGCTTTAATGCATTTCATTGAAAGTGTCACTATCTTTAACCCTCAATCATTTCACCTTGCGCGGTAATGGGAGGAGATGGCCGTAAACCGCTCGCCATCCCTTTCGATTTGATCAGAGGCTTCCTATTGGACGGCCCGGCTGCTCGTTCCCGCCATGCGACGCCAATGATGAGCCTATTACTTGATACTGTTATTTGGAATGGAAATCCCATTACCGCGCAATAGACATTACAAATTGCCTGATATTTACAAATACAATTTATTCATTTGCATTGTGTGCCTTTTGCCGGCGGAGCTTAATGAGAAAAAATTATATCCTGGTCTTGTATCACTTAAAGACGAGTTGAGCAAAAAGCTATTTACATGTAAATCAACGTTTACCTGACTCTCACAATTACTCGGTGAGATAAAGCATAGCATTGAACAGGCGAGCGTTGCGGCTAACAGAGGGATGCCTTGAAAACCGCCCGGGAAGGCTTTTTCAATAAATATTCATTAAGGGAGACGACTGCCCTTTGTCTTGGTGCCCTTATCATGCTGGGTGACAAGAGGACATTAAGTAGCCGTTGGTGCTGTGTCAATGAGTAGCAGGTGAGCTTGATTCGCAAGCGGCTGGTGAACTTAGATTTTGGGAATGCACTTATTATGGTAATGAGGCCCATACGGTTATTTATCAAGCTTCAGCAGGGCCTTCTCTGCAGGTTTCAGCAGCGGGCAAACAACTACTTCGAGGTGACCCTTCAGTAGCTTTACTTGTCAGCATAAATACATTTCTGATATACAGTACCAGTATATAGTCTCCAACGGGGATCCAACTTTTATCACTAAATAACCGCACTTGAAGTCATGGACTTGACCTTGGTGGAAGGAAGCCTTCCTTGAAGGAAACATTTCCTCAGTCTCTTCTTCCACAGAGATCAGACTGCAACATTGTAACTTTGTAGCAAGTCACAAGGTGACTTTAGTCAACTGAATGACGTGTAGTTTGGTAACTCACTATGAAGCCTCTAAATCACCTGGCTGTACTTGCGACTGGGTATGAATAGAGCGTGAGCAAACCTGCCAGGCATGTAAAATGATCATTCCGTTAGAGTTTAGGGATCACACGACATCTACAACTGACATTTTAAACTCTTTAATACTTTAATGTGTGCCCAACAAGGTCCTTCCCCCTTCTCATGTCACTTCCCCAAGTCACACAGTTGATCTTGGTGGAGGCCCCTTTAGAATAAGACCCAATGTTCATCTATTAGGAGCTTCTGATGTCATGCTATTACAACTTGTCCACAACTTGATCTTGGTGGAGGCCCCTCCATAATCAGACCAAACGTTTTTCTTTTGGGAACTTCTGGTGTCCTGCTACCACAGCTTGATTTTGGTGGAGGCCCCTCTAGAATCAGACCCCATGTTCTTCTATTAGGAACTTCTCATGTCATACTGCCACAACTTGATCTTGGTGGAAGCACCTCCAGAATTAGACCCAACATTCTTCTATTGGGAGCTTCTGATGTCATACTACCACAGCTTGATCTTGGTGGAAGCACCTCCAGAATTAGACCCAACATTCTTCTATTGGGAGCTTCTGATGTCATGCTACCACAACTTGATCTTGGTGGAAGCCCCTCCAGAATCAGACCCAATGTTCTTCTATTGAGAGTTTGTGATGTCATGCTACGACAACTTGATTTTGGTGGACTCTCCTCCAGAATCAGACCCAACATTGTTCTATTGGGAGCTTGTGATGTCATGCTACCATGGCAAAAAGTAAGCAACAGCAGCCAATGAAAGACGTGAGATGTGTAGAGTTGCACTTTTCTCACTTATTTACCAATTGCCATAAAACCAGGAAATCGAGTGATCTTCAGAGGAAAGCCACAGGACCCTGCAATATGCAACAGATTTTGAACATCTCGGAAAATGTCAGCATTACAAGGCTGAGCACATGACACGTGCCATGCCCTAGTTCACATGAGTTCCCAAGAGGAAGAATTTTGAATAATAAAATATGAGCATTTAAAGAATGTTTTTTAACTCGGTTTTCCTTGGAAATTATGGACATGTTCTCTTTAAAGTGGAAATAGGTCCACCAATTTTACTGTTTTCCAAAATTGTTCCTCTCAAGGCATGCCTCTGGCCTCTGGTAAGAACTATCAAGGTTGCCAGTGTGCTTATTTCTGCTCTACTTTGAAGCCTTTAAATGGCTGGTGTCCTAGCTGATCACATGTGCAGCACCATGGCAACTGCAATCTAAAAAGAGGCTATGATGGCACCTTCCTTGGCTGTAAAGGATGGGAATGTGTATTTACACTTTAAGGGCCCAATCACACCTTTCCAGTGCAGCTTGTGCCGGTAACGCATAAGTTTCCACAACACTTTAAAGGAGAACTATGGGGCTAAGGCTTTTCCCCAGAGTTCTCCTTAGGGTAACGGGAGGACAGAAACTAGCGTCCTCCCGTCACCCTAGGCTCAGTATACCGCGAGCTACAGCTCCCTATATACTGAGACGCCGCAGCTGAAACGGATCCCGACAATTATGTCTGGATACGCCTAGCTGCGTGACTGACAGCTGGCTCTGCCTATCTAGAGCCAGAGCCAGCTGTACCCGCCCCCTCCCCCGTCCTTTCCACCAGTCAGCGCTTGTGGAGCGGGGGGAATCCAGCCCCTCCCCTGTCACGGCAGAGAGCCGTGACAGGATCGAGAGGTGAGCGAACGTCGGTATGTGCTCGCTCACCTCCCGATCTACTGAGCCGACCTGTGACAGTCTCATTGTCACAGGTCGGCTGGAACTATGAGGTGAGTGAAAAGCACTCACCTCATAGTTCTCCTATAAGGCACATTACATGCGTTAGAATGTTGGGGGTGCCATTGCACACTATAGGCATTGTGATGTTCTGTGCTGCCAAAAATGGGGCACATCCCTTTTTTTGGGGATGCTTTTGTGATTTTACATCCCATTCATTGGAACGCGCCACTTTAATGCAACACAATAGCGTGTGGAAAAAACATACGTTGATGCACTTAGGTCAATGTGACGCCAAATTCCAAATGGGCCCTCAACCACTCATGAAGGAGGTGAAGAGCTTGGATAAACAGGCTTCATAACACAGCCATCCTCACTCTTATTAAGATCTTTTTTTCAAATGGGCCTTTCAGGTAATTTTAATAAATGGTTTTACAGATGAGCTTCTAATGTTCTCTTCAGATTGTCCAATAATAGAGTAAGTAGGTTAATCGCGGTTAGACAATTTATAATTTTACAAGAATAATAGGATTTTTGCCACCAATCTGTGGTGGCACCCTAATGAGACATTAAGTGATATTAATGTATAAAGTCTGCAACTGCATAAACTTCAGCCCGGGGAAAGCGGGATACTTTTTGATACAACATAGGAGATTAAAGATTGCATTGTATAGCCTAAAGCTGAACTCCTGGATAGCCATACGAGTTCTATCTTCTGGGGGCTGTGTTCTAATTCTTCCACCAAGCGTATAGATGGGAGAATGGTGTTTGGATGGTACAACTGCCACTAGATGGGGCTGAGGAGCATATGAATTATGCTCCTCAGCCCCATCTAGTGGCGATAGTGATGTGTGAACGGCATTTGCCCAACTATACGTCAGGTGGAAGAGTTAGAAATCAGCCCCTCGGTGTGATTTGTGTATTCATTTCCAGATCTGTGCAGTAATCCAGTGTGAGACTTGGAGCTTTCTGTAATAACGACCGGTCACTGCTGCTCTCTCTCCTTGTGCAGGGTGATTGGTCTTGTCTCCACCCCCTTCTGTAATAAAGATCACTTACTGCTGTTCTCTCTCTTTATGCAAGGTGACTGGTCTTCTCTCTGTAGTTTCCTATAGTGGGTGGGGCCTGCTGGGCCACTTCCACAGCTTTGCTCTCAGCTCAGGCTATGTACAGCACAGTTATTATGTCACTGCTACTTTTACAAGGTTAATATCTGGGTTTCCAAATGCATTTGGTGCACACAACGTGGATTTATATCCTTTGTGGCTATTAAGAAATATATTTAAATGGAAGTTTTTGTGCTTGATGTTCAGCTTTAAAGCAAAACTGTGGCCAGGCTCTTGGATGTATACCTTTGGAACTTTGTTGGGGCAGCTAATATCACATCCAAGATGGCGGAACTCCATGGAGGCACCCAGCAGCAATTTCAAGGTTTTGGGCTCTTGGAGGTATACCTTTGGAACTCTGCTGGGGCAGCTGATATCACATCCAAGATGGCGGAACCCAACAGCAGTTTTAAGGTTTTCGGCTCTTGGAGGTATACCTTTGGAACCCTGCTGGGGCAGCTGATATCACATCCAAGATGGCGGAACCCAACAGCAGTTTCAAGGTTTTCGGCTCTTGGATGTATACCTTAGGAACTTTGTTGGGGCAGCTGATATCACATCCAAGATGGAGGCATCCAGCAGCAGTTTCAAGGTTTTGTCTACACAATTGGACAAGTACCAGTGCTCTCACATGTTGCAGCTCTTTGTATGTCCCGCCCCTCTTTGTACCCACTTCCTGTCTACTGCACTCCTGCAATGATTGCGTGACTTTTTTCAGGCAGGGTTTTCTAATAGTGGCAATAGCGGGCCATACCTGTGTAATATGTGGCAGGGGGACTACATTTGGGGAGCCTGAGTGACAGGTGTCAGAGCACATTGACAACTTGACAAGCATAAGGTGCTAGTTAAAATATATATTAAGAACAATGTCCATAGGAGCAAGCAGAATCATAAACTGAAACAAGCCAAGGTCAGGACTTGGATAGGGTAGTCGTACAAGCCAGGTCAGGAACACGGAGATCAGCGTCGTCAGGAACAAGCCAGGAGCAGGAACCAGGAAATCAGCGTTGTCAGGAACAAGCCAGGAGCAGGAGCCAGGAAAACAGTGCTGTCAGGAACAAGCCAGGAGCAGGAACCAGGAAATCATCGTTGTCAGGAACAAGCCAGGAGAAGGAGCCAGAGGAGACTGTCAGCCAGGATCGGGTCATACACATAATCAGATTGCTCAGAGCAGCAGGAATTCACTAGTAGGTAAGACCATGCAAGGGCAAGGTCAGGCTGGACTGAGTGGTTTATATAGTGAATGGGGTGACATCATCACTCAGAGACAGAAAACTCCCATCTGGCTCTCTCAGATGATGTTCTCCTGTCTGGCCATAAGAGGGAGCCTGGGAGTAGTGAGCAATGTTACAGAGTCTGCTCAGGCAAAGGAGGAATCACAGGTGGGTGGAATGACAGCCAAGCCAGAATGCAGCAAACCAGTTAAGTCAAGGTGGAACCCTGACAACAGGGTGACAACCCAAGAGAACAATAGGGAGATAGGGGCAGAGCATTGTCACCCTAGAGCATGAAGTGCCCGAAACAAGGATCAGGATCACCTTGAAATGATGTTAACGAAAGCTGCTGATTAAAAAATACAGAAAAAGACTTTTGAAAGGACAACAACAAATTAAAACGTCTATGAGATTTAAGCGATGAAGTTAAAATATTTTTTTTTATAGCAACACGTCTCCAAACAGGATGGAACGCACTAGTTAACGGTGACAGGTTTGCTCGCCAGATTCCGGAAGTAATTGTCCACGCAGACTCTGGCGCAGATGTTCCATAACGCAATAAAATCGCCGTCCCATTTCAGTCTTTTTCCAGATGTCCAAAACGTACCGACGTTTCCAACAGCCGATAAATTGGATTTGGAGTTTTCCGCCACTGGAAATATATTTTATTCAGTCCCCCGAAGGCCGGCCCGTTATGGCCTTTTTGTACAAATAATTTGGCACTTTTCACAGACGGCAACTTCCCAAAGATGTTTCGCTCTGCTACAGAACCCGTGCGGAGACTGCGGAATACTCGGATCAGAGGTGAACGCGCCGATGATTTGTGGTTCTTACAGCTGCATGCAATCTACGGAATCTATTGAAAAAAAATGTTACAATGTATCTGAATAATTTGAAAAGATTCCATGTTTTAACTCTTTTGTGGCCAGGACTCGTTGAAGAATAGACGCCCAGTGTCAGTATGCGATGGCTAACGCGACAATCATTGTTGCAATAGGTGCAACTCACAAAGCTAACAGTCCGGCATAAGGACACTTATTTTCAAGAAAGTGAGTTATTTTCAGCTTTCAGAAAGTTTCCATGTTTTAACTCTTCTGTGGCCTGGGCTCATTGAGGGCTTGTTCACACCGAAAGCGGTGCGTTCCAGAGCGGTAGCTGCTGAAATGCACCGCGATCACTAACAAAACTTCCCCCTGCGTTCTGGGGCGGGAGGGGGCGTGGTGGTGCATTGAATTCAATGGCACTGCAACCCCTCCCCCAGCCCGCAGTGCGCTCGGACGCGTGGCAAAACATTGCCTGCGTTCCGTTCCACTGCAAATGCAAAAAATAGGGCTTGCTCTATGTTTTGCGTTTGAGGTGGAACGGAACGCGGGGGGAAGTTTCATTAGCGATTGCGATACGTTCCAGCAGCTACCGCTCTGGAACGCACCGATTTCAGTGTGAACAAGGCCTGAAGCCTAGACGCCCAGAACAAGTTTAACAGCATCAGTGTGCGTCGGATAATGTGACAATCATTGTTGCAGTAGGTGCAATCAACAAAGCCAACAGGCCAGGGCAGGGGCGTAACTAGAAATCACGGGGCCCCATAGCAAAATTTTGTATGCGGCCCCGTGATTGCTAGTTATGCCACTTGCAGAGCCCACCATAGACTCTCCATGGTGGGCTCTGCAAGGTCTCAGTTGGGCTGCACGCCTCTTACCTGTCAGCGTTGTCCACCTCCATGGTCGCCGCCGCCGCTGGGCCCCTGCCTCCTCTTCCGTCCCCGGGCTCCGCCTCCTTCTATCGACTGGCCCCGCCTCCTCTTACATCACTGGCCCCACCTGCTCTTAGATCGCTGGCCAGTGATGTGAGAGGAGGCGGAGTTGCTGTTAGGCGGGGTTGCTTTACTGCAAACGCCGGTGTGACCGGCCTATTCTGCCGCATCTGCTGGCTGTCAGTCACACAGCTCCGCAGCGGCTGTGAGGGGGAGACGCCATAGCGACCCAGGTGGCCCACACGGCATCAGAGGGATGCCTGGCTGGGCCCCCCTATGCCCGGGCCCCATAGCGGCCGCCTGGGTCGCTATGGCGATTGTTACGCCACTGGGCCAGGGTAAGGACTAGATATGTGCGATTTGTTTAGTTCCGAATCGAAATTTGGACGACATTTTCGGGGATTCGTATGTATCCGAATTACAGATATAACGATTGCAAACAAATCCGAATTTCCGATTCGTTTTTTTGGACGAACTTGCGTTTTTTGGACAAAATTTCGTTGCAGCAAAGTGACATTTGAGAACAAAAAAACGTTTTTTTCCCTCTTAAATGTCACTTTGCTGCATCGGACGAACGAAAACGAAACAAAGTTTCGTGTGGATTAACGCTAACGAATTTGGTCCGAATCCGAATTCCGAAACAAATTGACTTTTAGACCGGAATTCCAAAAAACTAAATAAATCTAAATCCGAATAAAAATTAAACACATTTTTTGCTGGTGCACATGTCTAGTAAGGAAACTTATTTTTAAGAAAGTGACAGTTATTTTCCGCTTTCAGAAAGCTTCCATGTTTGAACCCTTTGGTGACCAGGGTTCATAAAGCCTAGATGCCCAGATGCCCTGACCAAATTTTACACTGCCAGTATGCGTTGGATGATGTCACAATTATTTTTACAACAGTCTCAATTGACAAAGCCAACAGGCCAGGATAAGGACACTTATTTTTAAGAAAGTGACAGTTAGTTTTAGCTTTTAGGAAACTTCCATGTTTGAACCCTTTTGTGAGCAGGGCTCATTGAAGCCTGGATGCCCAGCTGCCCTGACCAAATTTAACAGTGTCATTATGTGTTGGATAATATGACATAAAGTAGGCGCAATTCACAAAGCCCACAGACCAGGGTAAGGTCACTTATTTTCAGCTGAGGCCAATTCTAGTCTTTTTTTTTTTTTTTTTTTTTTAAAAAAGTACCCTTGCAGAGCCCCCCTGACATTGTAATGGTCAAATGCTTCTTAAAGTGACATTAAAGTTAAAAAAAAATCCCCTTCCCCCAATGTTAATGTCAGCACTCACCTTAAATGATGTCTCTTAATCCGATCTTCTTCTCCTTTCCTGATGTTTTTAGCCTTCTCTCCAGCGGTGCGGCGGCTCTCGGACCCAGCGCTGACTCCTCTGTCCTTGCTGGTACTTCCTGTCCCACGGTGTCTGCATGCGGGTGCACGCCGTCCATAGACTTACCTTGCGTCTCTCCTCGTCTCCCGGCCGAAAATCCGAACTGCGCATGCGCCCGCCCCATGATGCTTTGTGGCCGCTCGAGCAGTTTTGGATTTTCGGACGGGAGCACGCGGCGAAGACGGGGTAAGTTTAAACCACTGTTAAAGCTTTTTTTTAAAAACCTTCTGCATATATCTACTGCTTGCTAGCCGTCTATACAGTGGCGTAACAACCGGGGGTGCAGCAGGGGCGCGGGCACCGGGGCGAAAAGTGAAGGGGTTCACACGCCCTCTTTATTTTATTTTAACCCCTCTTACCTTTTCTTTTTGGTTGTCCTCAATTCAATTACTGATCTGCTTGCAGCAAATTCAGCGCTGTCCTGCATGAGATCTGTTATTCAGGTGAAACTCCGGTCCTGCACCGCCATCTTGGTCATAAGTTCCTGGCTGCCTCTTCTGGATTCAGGAAGCCAGCCCCCTCTCCATGATGAACCTTCATCACCACCTCCCTCTGTGCATGACTTGTCCACACTGCATCTAGTGCAGTCTTCCTCAACCTTCTTTTTCAGCCACATCACCCTTTAATTAAAAATATGCAAAATGTCGAGGTACCCCAATCTAAAATGTAAAAAAATCATAGGGGGGCCCTCTAAAACTCACACCAGACCCTTGACCTAGATAGGGATCTGGTATGGATTTTAAGGGGGAACCCCTCCCCTTTACATCAGAGCCCCCCCCTCACACTAGGAGCCCCCTTTCACGTCACAGTCCCCCATTTACATCAGAGCACCCTTCTCAAATCAGAGCCCCCCCTTTTCACATCAGAATGATCGCTTTGCACGAGGAACCCTCTTCACATCAGAAGCATGCCTGCTCAATGGAAAGGCAGGACCCTGTGCAAAACATTTTGAGGCACCCTTAAGGAAGGCAGTAGGCACCCCAGGGTGCCATGGCACCCTGGTTGAGAAAGGTTAATCTAGTGCACCATTACCAAGCTCCATGTTTTAACCCCCTCCACAATGGCATGTTTCTTCACTTCCCAAAAAATTCTAGCAAAAAATTGAGATCACTTTGGGGTGTCTACTTTCCAAAAAGGGGTCATGTTGGGGGTTTCCATGCTATCTCGGCATTTTAGAAAGTGAGGAAAACTGTTTTTTTTTTTACCATTGTTGTTCTTTTTTCCTTTATATAGTAAAAACCAAAAAGTAGTGATCATTAAATACAGAGGGCGGGACCTATAGGTATCAGACCTGGTAAATTTGTTTTTCTGTCATATCTATGTTTATTACTGAATGTTCTGGACTTCTCCTTCAACATCTCCCTGCTTTTCCCACCTTGGCACATTTTGTACAGCGGCTGAAAATATTCCCATTATTGCTGTGTCCCCGCCATAGAGCACATAGAGATGTCTGAGCCTGGAGATAGGCAGCTGTAGTGCCACTTGAAAGGAGGTTTAGCAATAATTCATTCATATTATGTTGAGATTTCTTCTCTACGTGAAGCGCGTCGTGCTGCGTACCGATGTTTATAAGTCGCGAAGGACGTGGTTGCCACCCCGCCGAGACTCCGATTCCAGCTTTGCTTCTTTAAGATCGGCGTGATAAGTTAGGCGGAGGCAAGAGAGATGAACAACAAAAGTGCTTGTTCGCAGCCAATATATGCACTCAGCATGGGGCGTTCTTTGCGCATTTGCGGCAGGTTAGGGGCAGGACACGCCAGACAGCTCGTTGGAACGGTGACAAGTTACAGAACAGTTCAGATGAGGGGAACGTTTAAATATGTGCTTCTCATTGAAGGATTTTGGCACCTCTGCATGATGATGGTTCAGTATCTTTATAGAACTGAATGATAACTACGCAGCGTTAGCTCCATCTATGCAATCACAGGGGTTCGTGGGGAGGAATGCCGCAGTGGCCGCCATTTTGCTATTAAAACGGAGCACCAAGCTCAAAACGAACACACCTTACTGGCATTATCATTTACACGCTGTATAGGTGGAACCTGCACTGGGATCCTGGTGCTGAGGGGTTAGTCTTTGGCGTAGGCAAACAATGGGTTGTACTTACAATTGGAGGGAATAGTATTAGGAGTAGACATGTGCGAATCGTTTCGTTCCGAATCAAAATTCGGACAAATTTGCCGAAATTGGGACACATCCGAATTTCCAAATCCCAATGCATCCGAATGTGTCCGAATCCGAATTTCCGCTTCAGAATTTTCGGATCCCATCTGAATTGTGTTCAAAAATGAAACTGAATGGGACATGTGACTTTTCTGGCCAGTCAGATATGTTGTTCGGTTTAATGCATCTGAATTGGTCTGAACACGAGTTTTCGTTACCGCACCATGGGAGCCATATACAGAATATACATATAATACTAAAGCTGAGGCTCCCAGACCCGAATGGCATTCGGGATCCGAATTTCCTAATTGCATTGGGGAGCTCCCGAATGCCATTCGGGTCTGGTTGCCATATAAATGTATTACTAAAGCTGAGGCTCTCAGACCCGAATGGCGTTTGGAAATTCGGAATCCTGAATGCAACTCGGGTCTGGGAGCCTCAGCTATAGTATTAATATCTGTTTATATAGTTTTCTGTGGTATTCATAAACTCATTCGAAACTAACGAAAATTCAGATTTCGTGCGCATCCAAACCCCGAAACGAATTGAATTTAGGATCCGATTCCTGAAATATCAAAATATCAGAACCAAATTTTTCTGCAGCTTACATGTCTAATTAGGAGAACAGTCAGAGTTAAAATGGCCATACATGGAGCACATTTCAGCCGGTCCTTTGTCAAAGGAACTGTTCCAAACATCTTTGGAGCAATGGGTGCTGGGTATAATAGCCAGCAATGGCTAAAGATGGACGAATCTGTTAGATCTGTAAGAATCTTTAAGTGTATGAGCTGGTTAAGTTTTACAGGGAGGGTTAGTGTTAGGGTTATCAGGAGGGTTAGGGTCACAGGGAGGGTTAGTTTTAGGGTTATCGAGAGGGTTAGTGTCCGGGTCACAGTGAGGGTTAGTTTTAGGGTTATCAGGAGGGTTAGTGTTAGGGTCACAGGGAGGATTAGTTTTAGGGTTATCGAGAGGGTTATTGTTAGGGTCACAGGGAAGGTTAGTTTTAGGGTTAGTGTTAGGGTCACAGGGAAGATTAGTTTTAGGGTTACAGGGAAGGTTAGTGTTAGGGTTGCAGCGAAGGTTAGGGTTACAGGTAGGGTTAGTGTTAGGGTAGAAATTATAAAGACCGGGCACCGTTGCGCGCACTCTCTCTCTCTCTCTCTCTCTCTCTCTCTCTCTCTCTCCTTGTGTGGGATTACTGGTCTTGCCTCTGCCCACAGTTTTCTGCAGGCTTCTTGTAGTGAGTGGGACCTGCTGGGTCCCTCCCACAGCTCTGCTCCCTGAACAGGCTATGTACAGCACAATCATGTTGTCATCACCACTCCTTTTACTATCTTATATCTGGGTTTGCAAAGACATTCAGTGCACACAATGACTTACATTTTGCGTATATACGGAGGAATATATTTCAGTGAAAGTATTTGTGAGTTCAGCTGTAAGAGACCAAAGGGGAGCAAACAACAGGAGTTCATTGTTAGGGTTTACATAGACTTTAAATATTGTGTGGTTTCTCCTGCCTGGAGTTCCCCCTTAAACCCTGCCTGTACCGGCGCCTCGGCGTGGAGAAACCACTTAATCAACCAGAATTTATTTCCCCTCCTAAAAGTTTGTTGTGAAGTAGAAGACATAACAGAATGTGAACACAAGTAGGAGGAAATATCGCCGCCAATTAAGGAGTCTGTTTTCAGGTACATTAAACCTTAATGCCTCAGCACAAAGTGAGCGCACCTCAAGGACCAAACGCTTTACACACTTCATACATCTTCACCCTTCATCCAAACACACCGGAACATTAATAATGTGGAAAATCAACTCTTAAATTATTATTAATGGCTGTAAAAGCCTGGGCGGAATGGTCTTATTGAGGTTTTCGGACCCAAAAAAACGATTATCTACCGGCCTCCGTTTTGTAGAAATGTCGTCGTGATTTTGAGTTCAATCAAAGACGTCAAAGAAAATGTTGACTGGTGTTGGTGGAGGAGGTATGCGCGGGTTGTTAAAAGCGCACTTTAGTTTTATTTGGACATTTAGAATGAGTAGAATCTTGTACTGTGTTAGCCGTTATTCAATGGAGAAAACTTTGGACAAGCTGGCTAGCTTAAGCTATTAAAGATTCATGCTTTGAAGGACTTCCTTATGATCCTTGTTCAGGTATTATGCAGGTCCCAGTTGTCTACCATCTGAGCAACATAAGGAAGGTCTCGGAAGCTTGAATCTTTAATAACTTAAGCCAATAAAAGAGATCAGTTTAAATTTTATGGGAAATTCAGCATGGGAATATACTGTATATTGGACATGGGACAAAGTCTACCTGCCCAAGGCTCTTCTTATCAACTCTGGTAAATAAGACCCATCTGGCTGTGTAGAATCTTTTGCTGGCCAGTAACCAGCCTGTCGTTCTAAAGACAAGAGCAGTCTTTCCTAACCACGGTTCCATGGAACCCTAGTATTCTTCCAGGCCATGCTAGGGGTTTCTTGATCAGTGGCCAATGGCAGATCTAAAGCAGGTCAACCTCAGCCTCGGAACTGACATCTACATTGTACCACTTATTGGAATTTACGGATTGGCCTTTGATGTACATTGTGAACACTTGATGCCCCCTCATACACATGCCTTAAAAGAGAACTATGGGGTAACCTTTTTTATCCCATAGTTCTCTTAAGAGTCACAGGAGGACATATTATAACGTCCTCCCGTGTCCTTCTGATCCCTATTAGATTGTAAGCTCTTAGGAGCAGGAATCCCATACCTCCTGATCTCTATTAGGCTGCAAGCCTTAATATGTTCCATCCTCTTTCCTTCTGCTCCCTATTTGATTGTAAGCTCCTAGGAGCATGAATCCCATACCTCCTATCCCCTATTAAATTGGAAGCTTTAATATATACAGCCTTCTTTTTTTCTGCTCCCTATTAGATTGTAATCTCTTAGGAGCATGACCCTCACCTCCTGTTCCCTATTAGACTGTAAGCCTTAATGTGTTTAACCCTCTTTCCTTCTGCTCCCTATTAGATTGTAAGCTCTTAGGACCAGGAGTCTCATACCCCCTTTTAGAATGTAAAGCTTAAAGGAGAACTGTGAGGTGAGTGCTTTTTACTGTCAATGAGACTGTCACAGGTCGGCTCTGTAGATCGGGAGGTGAGCGAACACATACCGGGTGAGAGCCGTGACAGGGGGAGGGGCTGGATTCCCCCCTCCCCGCTCCAATCCTCCAGCGCTGACTGGCGGAACGGACGGGGGAGGGGGCGGGTACAGCTGGTTCTGCCTCTAGATAGGCAGAGGCAGCTGTCACTCACGCAGCTGGGCGGATCCAGACATAATGGTCGGGATCCGCTTCAGCTGCTGCGTCTCAGTATACCGCGAGCTGTAGCTCGCGGTACACTGAGCTTAGGGTGACGGGAGGACGGTAGTTTGTGTCCTCCCATTACCCTAAGGAGAACAATGGGGAAAAGCCTTAACCCCATAGTTCTCCTTTATTTTGTTTTCAACCCTCTTTCTTTATGTTCCCTATTAGATTGTTAGTTCTTAGGAGCAAGACCCTCATGCTTCCTTTTCCCCATTAGACTGTAAGCTCTTCATTTATAGTCCAGCTCCAGACTCTCATACCTTCTGCTCCCTATTAGATTGTATGCTGAGGTACGAGACCTTCATGATACCAACCTTTTCCTTTTATACTGTTAACGTAAATAGTCAGAACCCTCATACACCTTGTTCCTTATAAACTGATAAGTTCTAATGAGTACTGTATTGAGGAAAGACGCGAAGGGGTTTGAT
This sequence comes from Nanorana parkeri, assembly GCF_000935625.1. NCBI lineage: Eukaryota > Metazoa > Chordata > Amphibia > Anura > Dicroglossidae > Nanorana > Nanorana parkeri. The sequence continues at coordinate 842,754 of NW_017306354.1, read as the reverse complement.
TGTCAACACACGCAGCCGCAGGAGGAATCCATTTAATGGAATTTGTTTTACGTGTAGCCAATCAAACCCTCTCATGTCTTTCCTCAATCCAGTACAATAAGTACAATTATGGGAGGGGGAAGGTCCGGGTTGAATCAGCGCTGCTATTATGTGTTATTTGGCCTCCTCCCTTTCTTCTCAGTGATGCGCTCGTACCTTTTGCGTCTTGTTTTGTTGTCCATTGTTACCGTTCTGCATTCAGACAACATGTCTGTGTTTGTTGTGTACCCCCACTGTCACAATATGATGGTGTGATGTGAAATGCAGATGATAATATCGGCAATAACAAAAGCAGCAGGACAATCACGAATCAACTCGGCACAGGAAATCGCCGCGCGTCAACCCCTTCGTCTGCTTCTCGGGCTAATTTGGATCTGAAACAGATCCACAAAACATGCAGAATTTCCTGCATCTGCCTGGCGTTGTTCCTGCTGTTCCCATGTATTCCCTTGCAGATGGGAATCTTAAAGCTGAACGCCGGGCAGATTTAACCATTTCGCTGCCGGAGCCTTTTTTTTTTTTTTTGCACACATTTTAGGATACACATTTTAAATCTGAAAAGTGATTAAAGTGATATGAAAGTCAAAATGTTTTTTTATGCTATTTCAAATGCTGATGAAATCACTTACAATGGATGCAGCTCCTTGATGATGATGAAAGGTTTTAGTTCCCTGTAGAATCAGCTGGTGCCCAGGCCCGGATTCCCCACAAGGCCACCGAGGTCCGGCCTCGGGGCGGCAGGGCGCAGAGGGGCGGCAGCAGTGTCCTTGTGTAGAAGTTGCCCTCTCTACATTCAGTCCTGCTTTGCACAAGCCGAGCTAAATGTAGAGTGAGGCAGACGATTTTTCGTTTACATGTGAACTCGGCGATGTCGCCGAGATCACATGTAAACAGTGTTCAGCCTTCTCAACTCCCCCCTGCACTTACCTCTCTCCTTTGGTTCCGTCCCCCGCCGCCGAGTCCCGAGTCTCTCACTGCAGTGATCAGAGCGGCCGTGTTAAAA